>NC_092636.1:7341425-7641425 GCF_039555335.1 Amphiura filiformis | reverse complement strand
CAGACAAATATGTACGGTATATTTGTGGTGCTCAATCATTTCAAGTGGTAGCATTGAACATGCTGAAGTGGTATGTGTACTTTTCCAAATGTGAACATTTTGACACATTTTCAATTTCATATAAAACTAAAAAATAATGCATTTTGCTTCATTTCCTTGTGCTGAGTCACATAATGTGTAATGACACTCATGATACTGTGAGTCTAAATGGTCTAATTTCCATTTGCCGGGGATGAGTTTTTGTACCCAATATGTTGAAAAGTCATTCCCTGAATGTAATAGCATATTGGGGTTGAAGAACCGTGTCCTGATGAATGAGAATATTTGTTATCCTAGTGATGTTCCTCATAATTCAAATTTTCAGAAACTCAAAAATTTCTTTCCATTTTCTTTCAAGTTCTTTAAAATGATTATCATATTATACTGATGGCTAAAGTGCAAGTAAGTTACTCAAATCAAGACTGGCTCAGTTCTGCTGATCACGATGCCCTCAATGTTGCAAAGCCATCCGTAATGCCCTCGAATAGTACGCGGAGCACACATGGCTGTGTTAGCAGCCACCGAGCCCACGAGGGCGAGCTTTTGCCGCATGTTGCTATTTCGCAGCAAAAACTGGGTTGTCAATGCTGTCACAATATGATTTGTAATGCACTATATGCATGTTGTCAAGGTGTGTGGTAGCCAATGGTTTGACAGACACATTTAAAGACATATTCTACGACTGTATGATTTACAGACTCGGTTTGTCAAAGAGTTTACAAAAGGACCAATATATGGGCTATTCCAGTTGAAATCCATACACCCCCTATGGAAGACATGACCTAATCTTCCACATAGGGAGTGTGAATTTCACATGGGGTTACCAGAATGGGTGACTTCATTTGAAAACTACACACCTCTGTGTGGAAGATTAAGATCATGTCTTCCATAGGGGAGTATGGATTTGGGAATAGCCCAATGGGCTGGTAGCAATTGAAACAATTTCCTATTTACTTTTGATTATGTAGGGAAAGTCTGGTCTTAAATATTCAAATATTGTAAGCCATGACAATTGACAAATGGAATAATAACAGTTCATGATGATAATAAAATAAACAATTTAATGAAATTTTGACTTCACATTAGGCCATATTAGGCCATATATTTCAAAGTATATCAAAGATAAAAGAGGTGTCATTTCCACCCCATGTGCATGACATTAAAAACCACTTAGAGGCAACACCCATGTGTCAGAGGAGGACAGTTTCTGGAGCCACTAAGTCCGATTTCTTCGGTGCTTTTAAGTGAATTTCCTTTAAAACATGGCAAATAGAATGTACTTAAAAACACTGGTAATTGTTTTCCATATTATACAATTAAGGGGTGCTACACCCTCGATAAATTGTGTCTATTTTTGCATTTTTCTCAAAACTAATAACACAGTGGTAACAAAAGTTATGTATATTATAGGGCAAGGAATCCAATTACTACACTTGAATTTCAGTGACGCAAGACAAGCGGTTCGTTATTTATGATAAGAAAAGAGGTACAGCTAGGATGTACCTCATTTCCTATCATATAAACTGAACCGCTTGTCTTGAGTCACTGAAATTTCAGTGTAGTAATTGGATTCTGCCCCAATAATATACATAACTTTTTACCAGTGTGTTATTATTTTTGAGAAAAATGCAAAAATAGTCACAATTTACCACAGGTGTAGCACCCCTTAAGAGAGGGAATTTAATGCTTTCCATTGTTTCCCCACTGCCCAAATACAAACTAATACAAATCTGACCAATAAAACACAAGTACAAATCATGAAGAGAACCATTTCGCAACTGCTGAACTCTTCCGCAACTGGTACAATAAATTGTGCGCAACTTATGAAAACAAACAATTTTCTATAATAAAGCAGCCATAACAAACAGAAATTCAGCCAGTTCACAATACAGACATGTGATACTTCATCAGAGATCTGATGAGCTATCTCCTCCCCGGTCTTCTCCTCCGATCCAATCCCAACAATGTCTGCCGCCAGCTTCGCCCTGGCAAACAAAATACACAACAAATTAAAGTGGCCTTTAACACAGAAGAGCGCAACCTTTTCCAAGTAGCATAAATCATAACTGCATTGTTTACAGACTACAGCCATCAATTAATATGATGATCCCATCTTTAGGTTGCCCCAAATATATCAAAGATATCAAGCCTTAACATTTGTATTGGCCTGAAGATACAAGTTCAATGACACAATGCATGATATTAACTTTGACTTGATGAACTTTGGTGTATCAACTATTAACATAATAATTAACCTAAAGTTTGAATGTTCCAAGAGACCATGAGCTGTAGTGTGATCACAGCCTTTGGACTAAGGTGAGGAGGACACATATTGCTCAAGTCAGATGCATGTCAGTCAATAATCCATGACAGCGTTGTTGAACCAGCAGGCTCATCGCAAGCGGGGCACCCGGTTTGCACTTGCACTGTTTTGAACTATTTTGCAGCTTCACATAACTTTGGATGCCCCACAGATGCGTGCTAAGAACTTTTTAGGCTAAAATGCCCAAATATGAGGTTAATTTGGTCAGAAACCCACGTAGAGGCATCAAAATGGGTGGGGTGATTTTATGGACCATTCACCCTTATCAAAATATTGATACCCCCATCCCCCAAGATATATGCCTATGGTCTGGAAAGAGTTCATAGCTCAAAACTTTATCTTATAAAAGTTGTGGAGTAGAATTTTTGTACCCAATTCACCTGCCAAATTATTTATTCAAAGTTCACCGAGTTAAAAGAACTGGTGTGTTTTCAGATTGGCATGTTTTGAATAGTGTGAGTGAGAGGGAACTTGATATCACATAGGCCATTCTAAATAGCACCTTCTCTTCCAGGAATAGCACAACATCTGATGCTCATGATCTTGTCAATGTAAACAAATGCTCATCATAACAATCCAGTTAGTTGGTAGTCAGGGTTGTAGTTTAGGCCCACTCACTTTCCTCTTTTCCTGAAATCATAAGGTAAGTTACTGTTTGTGCTGGGGCACTCAGGCTGCTCAAGAGCGAACGTGCCAATCTCTTTTTGTTGGCATGTGGACCAATTAACTTGTTGGGAAGGGACTTCACAACTCCTCCCACAAAATGAGTCTCCCTTCCCTTCCAATCACAATATGCCATCAGTTCCCATTTATACATCTGAGTGTAGCACCAGCTAAGTGCCGTCCAATACCCTCTGAGATGACTAACAAGGTTGGCTGCTTACTTCGCTCGCTGCTCGCTTCCCTCGCTGCTCGATTCCCTCGCTGCTCGCTTCCCGCTTCGCTCACTGCTTGCTTCGCACGCTGCTTGCTTCATTTGCTGCTCGCTTCCCTTGCGGTTTGCGAACGGGGCTAGTTCTAACCTGAGTAGAGAGAGACAATGAGGATAAGGGCCTCAAGGAAGAACAGATGATTAATTGTGTTTTCAACTGACTGACTGCCCTCTCTTGTTACCCATAATCCCACATGTTACCAAGCAACATAGCATCCCCTGTCATTCATTCTGATCAAATCCCTTATGTCCTGTTCCTTGCTTTAATTCCTTAATTGGAACCATGGATCCTAAATAAGATCTATACTGGAATGGATATCTCTACAGGCAACACAATGAAGTATTCAATAGAAGAACCCTTTTTAAATGCTCATGATAATATTCACCTTTAAAAACACTGTGGAGGTGGGACAAATAGAAGCTTCTTTTCCTCGTAAAACCAAAGTTCATTTATATGGATGCTATTAATTGTTCACATATCCTGCTATTAATTACACACAAATAGGCAATAGTATAATTAAAGTGACCCTTTTGCAGCTGTAATGAACCCCAGGTGTATTCTACTTTAGTTCTCACCTCTGCTCTCTCACAGAACTGAATATTCAACCTTAAAAGTAGAGCAAACTCACATTTTGGTACATTTGGTTATGTTTATAAATGAACTAAACGGGGACAAACATATTTCCTCTGTTCATCCTTAAATGCAGGCCCGCAGTCAGGAATTATTTTGAAAAAAAATGGACTTTTTTTTCAAGAGGGGGGGATGATTTTGTGAAAAGTGGACTTTCTTCCCAAAATGATTTTTTGCAATATTTTGGGACTTTTTGCAAATGGGGGTGCGGATACAATCGAGTGGATTTGAGGGATTGTTTGATCTTGATGGATGTGGGCAGAGGGCGTCCAACTCATTCTCCCCTTCCCTGGCTACGGACCTGCTTAAATGGATGCTTCATTCATAAGGAATATTGGACAAGACAAGACAGAATTATGGAAAATCATGGCGGGAACTTGTCCCATTCTAGACATTGGAGTGAAATTTCAGCACACAGAGATAAACTGCAAGGAAAGAAACCACAACATTGTTGTCAACAACCCTCAATATTTTTGCATTATCAATCAAAAGTTGTATCCTCAAACCAGGCCTCAAACCTCACTCGCATTTTTCTGTCTCTTTATAATTTATTAAATTAAAATCTTCCAAGTTCCATCCCAGATGTAACATATCATCTGGATGAGAACCTCTACATGCAACAAATACCAAAACACACCGCAAATATCAACAACCAGCCCAGTGTGGGTTTCTCTGAGTTGGTAACTGTTCACCAGGCTTCTGTTTTAAAAATGAAATTGAAGAAGAATTTCTGGTTTCATCAAAACACCACACATGTCATATAAAAAAGGTGTGTCATCAAAAAATGTCAGAAATGATAACCATTTATAAACATTTTGTGAAAAAAAATGCTCGTATTTAGATTGAGAATAGATAATATGTTGTACCACATTCTTCTGATTTGAACATTTCCCCTATTCTTGAATCATCTGCTCTTAAAACATTCATAAGTTATCTGGATTGTATATCCTGAAGTATAAAGGAAACATGCAATTGTCACAGGAGAGATAGAACACAACATATTTATTTATTGCACTTAATGTTTGTCGAAACCGTGATTTATTTCCGTTATTTGATACATTCTCAAAGTTCTGTTCAATTTCACTGATTGTATGATCTATCATTGATTTACATTTATCATATCAGTGGCTTATTACTGTGGTATATTAAAATCTAGCTAAGACAAAACATATTTTTTTAAATACAATTGCACTACAGTAAGCCAATGAATTAAGGTACCAGTTATGTTCACCCCTGTACATCCTAAATAAAGACAAATATGTCAAAATTAAAAAGCAAACAGATATAGAATTGAGAAAATGTGACCTTCAAATTAAGTGATTTCATTTTATATACATATACCAGCCCTCAAATCATTAAAGATTTTGTCATTTTTAGGCATAGGCATGAATCCTGGGGGGGGGCAGACAGGGGGATATCCCCTACCACCTTTTGGCAAAATGACCCACTTTTTGACAATTCAGGCTGAACCCCCCCATTTCAAGATGGATTGAGCAAATGTTTTTACGGTAAGGCCGCATATGGCCTCAAAAATCAGCACATTTTGGGGTGCACTTTATGCAAAGCCAACAAGACCAAAACAAAGTCTGAAAAAAGACAGTGATGAATTCTACAACCCTTAATAGCATAAATTATATGCACATTGGATGCAGAATTTATTCTATAACATATCCCTTGAATGAATAAATCCTGAACATAATTCTGGTTGAATTACATCATTTGTTTGCTTTTTTATTCTTATTTTGAGGATTTATTACAAGTCGATTTACGATCAAATTTGTAGACAACGGCGAAAACATGCAGCATGCAGTGATGACATTAAGGAATTCTTACAAGCAAATGTATGATCAAATCTATAGACAACGGTGAAAACATGCAGCATGTAGTGATGACATGAGTAGGGATTTCCCCGATATGAGTTTAACAGCTTGAAGGGCCCGGGCATGCATGCAGGCTTTATGATTTCTGATGTTTGGTTAATCTGGCCCAAGTTATATACAACGGTGATATCACGGGGCCTCAGCAACCCTTATAATTTACTCCTCTATAGCCGTGTTCAGACGTAGGGTATTTAACTCGAGTAAAGGGGTATTTTGTGATAAATGTCGAGTTTGTGCCCGTCTGGACAGTAGTCGGGGCAGCTTATCCCGACCTTAACCCGACTGATTTACCTCTGAAAAAAGTCAGAGGTAAATCCTTAACCCGACCGGAGCAGTCGAGGTTGATGCCTGTGTGGATTGCACTAGAGGTAACAGTCGAGGTAAACATCTGCAGATTTGACCTCACTACAAATTAACCATCGCCGTTCAGTCAGTTCTTGCTCTTAACTACTTTACATGAATCAAGGAGTGCGTTTTTTTTTTTTCGCTGTAGAGTGTAGGCCTAATGACCCTGCAAATACATGTTATACAAAACTTTTTAATAGCATTTAAATGTCGGGTTATATAAAGATCATGAATACGATTTTAAAACATTATATTTGGGCAAACATTTTGGTAAAATATTTTGTCAACAGTTAAAAAATTCTTTTAGAATGTTTTGCATCACGTTTTCCATTTTCCGTTTTACTCGAATGAAATTGGTTTACAATCGGACTGCATATTTACTTTTAGAACTTGCGCGCTACTTCCGGAAATTATCCCTGGGTACAAAATGGTAGTGGTAAATTCCCGTCAGCAGGTCGTGTTAAAAGGTCGGTGTAAGCTATGTATGGACAATGAGTCGAGTTAGCGAAAATATTTGTGGTATTTTATCACGGGTTGTAAAAAATTTAACTTGAGTAATAATTCGGGTCTGAACATGCCTTATATATGTCTGGTCCAAATCTGTTTAGGTTACATCACTTGTTATTATCCCTGCTCTCCTTAACTTCTTTCCTTACAACATATTTACAAGTTGTATAAAATGTGTTGCGCAGACACAAATGCTTCCCCTCCTACTGTTTCGCATTCACCTCATACAGACACATTTGTCTGCGCTACTAGATTTTGATTCAATTTCCCACTTACGCTCATCAATTCTCAAATCAAATTTGCTACCGAAACGTTGAGGATAACTTTGGTAAGTAGTGCTAGTCACACAAAGCAAATTTGGACTAATTTTGAACTCTTACCATTAACC
Organism: Amphiura filiformis; assembly: GCF_039555335.1. Classification (NCBI taxonomy): domain Eukaryota; kingdom Metazoa; phylum Echinodermata; class Ophiuroidea; order Amphilepidida; family Amphiuridae; genus Amphiura; species Amphiura filiformis. The sequence continues at coordinate 7,634,381 of NC_092636.1, read as the reverse complement.
TTTTTGTTCTAAAATAAATGCTTCATACATGCATCAACATCATCAAAACTAAATAATCTACCCTATGTTTAAGTTTCTCTCCACTTTGCATACTCTTCATCTTAATTTCCCATAACATATTTCAGTATGAAGTGTTCACTTAATAAGCATATAGATAAAATGAACGTGTCCAGGAAACAACAGACATCAACAAGAAAAGAGTTTACTACGACTTGGTGTCATCGAGTAACCCACTTCACACCTGTCACAATCTCCGGACAGGCGGTGGGCCCATATCAAACTCTCCAGCCTTCCCTCGTGATTGGTTCCTCCTTGCACTCATTATCAAGAAGCCAAATTCAATTCCAAGTATTTAACCTTGAGCACCTGGCATATGCCATCACCAGATCTCTACGCATCTTATACCAAACTCCCCTTCACTTGGCTCGAGACTGGTGGAGAGACACAAGACTGCTCCTTGCTGCGGCAATGGGTTACTGACTTTTCCACACCGTGGGAGCTGGGCTTCTATAGAGACCTTTTACTTTGCTTAATTCATAACATCTCCAAGGACAAGTTTTAAGGGCCATACAGACTCTGAGTATTTGACGTAAAATATTCGATGTAACATTGTCTTCGTTATTTAATATATTTCCTTTCTATTTCAAGTAAAAATCTATTCATTCAATTTTTAGTGCAAATGCATGCATGTTATCGATTTTCCATCATCAAACATAATAGAAGTTATGGAAAAAGAACGGAAATAGAATTAAATAACGAAGACATTTACATCAAATATTCTACATCCACTGAAAAGTCTGTAATGACCTTAAGAGTGCAAGCAGATGACAAGTATAATAGATAATGTGATTACTTCATAATACAAATTTGGTTAATAACTCATGTATGACCTTCACATCTTCAGCATGTTTATATAGTGTCCTTTTTTGCCCTTTAAAGTCCCACCCCAAAATTTTCGACAAAATTTCGGAAATTAAAAAAAAAAAAGATTTCAAAATGCATTGAATTTGTATGCATTTTGAAATCATAAAATAGAGTATGACATGAGTACAAATTTATTCAAAACACATAGGCCTAAAATATTTTTTTTTTTTAAATCAACCATGAATGATCCTAGCATTTAGGTCTAGGTCCAGGGACACTCCAAAGCCGAAAAAATAAATAAGTTACAAAAAAAAAAGCTACTAAGTCTCTCTATTGCATTGGTAGGTAGTAATACTATACTTTGATCAGCTCGTAATAGGCGGGCCTTATATCATCGCGGATTAATATCAAAATATTTTATTTTGAGAAGTTTCTTGTGACATCTCGCCAGAAGCATCCCGAATTATTAATTATCAAGTCCTATACTTTGTCTACTTTCTTAAACACGCCAAATATAGACCAGACAGGTCAACTATAGCACTCTTAACGTGGGTCTATTTTTCGGCGTAGTGGTAAAAGCCTAACATTTCCCATCTATTACGAGCTGATCAAACTATACACTTTGATGCATGACAATTGTTCTTTTTCCATGTAAAAATATATTTCTATGATTCTCAATCTTTTGTTTTAGCTTGTTTTAAGAGTTCCAGCTAGGCCCAAATATACAACAAGTCAATTATTGGTATCAAAATTACTTGCACAAATTTCTGGAATCGGGAGTAGGGGAGTAGGTACCTTCCGCACGAGATGAGCAGAACAGTTATCCTGTGGTTTCTGCTATTTCCTCAATTGCCCTGCTCCCATGTGGTAGCCAATCTCATGCGATTCTGCTCCACAAAAACTGGGTCGATGAACCTTGCGTCCCGGGCCTGGCATGGAGGAGGCCTCATGCTGGCGCATCACTAAGCTCTGTTGGGTAACGGACTCGCAATGAAACAATCACTTTCATCCCGCCAAAAGCCGTTAAGCCATTAGGTTTGTTTTCTTTTATCTTGCCTGGTCATTTTGGCACAGGTTAGACACGACGGACAGTTCAGCTGCCGCTACGTGCTATGCTGCATGTGTGAACGATTACTACAACCAATCTTACTTCAATTAGTGCACACACTTGGGACACTCGTTAATCGCTGATTGCAATTTCTTGCGGATAACACAACATCAAAGCGCCCCAACAGGGTCACTCATAACGAACAGTTGGAGAATATCCCTTTTTTGACCACAAAAGTGTTCTTGATTGTCTCCATAATTAATTGTAAATTGCGAGTATAAAAATATTGCACGATAATTGGCCTCTTATCAATTTTCCCATATTCTAAACTGCTACCAAATTTGTGCACTTTTGGTCTCATGTACTGCTGGTATATTCTTACAACCTGTGTCCAAACCAGAGGGAGTAGGAGGGAGCTTGAGGTCTCTCATTCAAGACCCTTTCTCCATTTGCACCCCCATGCCCCCTGGTGCCACCACTGGAACTAGCGCTGATTTGAAAACATTATAATTATATCTTAATCGGGATCGGGTCAGACCAATCTGTGAATTTTGAAATCGGAGATCGGCACCGATCTTGGGCTGGATCGGCCAACACTAGCCTCCATGGACCAGATTGTGTCAAATATGCTGTAAAATCCAACATGCTGCAGCAATATATTAAATTTCTTCAATTTAATACTTTGATCCATCTTGAATACATATTTCACAATGATCAACAAATTAATCATGATTATTTATATTTGCACATTGAGTCTCTATATTGAAATTGCATTGAGTAAATTGCATAAAAAATTGACAAGCTCAGCAACCTAACACTTCATTCTCTCACACGATATGGCATCCATCAACATACGATAGCAGGCAACAAAATGATATGTATGCCTGTATCAAATGAAAATGAAGCCGAGACAAATATCATATCACATTCCCAGCAATGGTCAGTGGCTAAATAATACCACCTTTCTTAAATTACATTCGCATGTAGGTAGGCCCTTATGATAAGCTTACCAAATGACCAGGTGATATTCTTCATATGTCATTAGATAAATATGAAAAAGTTACTGCATTGAGTTGATGAAATAGTCCACATGTTATTTGAATTATTACTTAAGTTTCATTTTATTAGATAAACAAATATTGATATGTTGTGGTTTGCAAGCACCATTTGATACTGATGGATTCCAGTTGTACAGTAACTGATTACAAATAAACAGACATAACCAAAACATCCTGAGATTTCAAGAGACTAACCAAACCTCCAGACTTTTCAAGAGATCATGACTGAACCAAAGATCTATCACCTGCTCGTCTTCAGCTTACATGTACATTCAGTTGATAAGAGCATCAGACAGCACTCCAATAGTATCTGGTTCAAATCTCAATTTAATTTGATTCTCCATGACCCACTCCTCTTCCTAAAAGTTTATTTAAGTATCTACATAAAGAAGGTCAAGATTTTTCTCATTCTAGGCACAGATCCTAGATCTGTGTTCTAGGCAACCTCTGGTTATTTAAGTCTGCTTACTCTACTAATACCATCACATCATCTTTTGCCTATGGCTGTCTTCCTTTTACATGGGTAATGCGTAGGCCTATATACTATACTGTTATGTGGTTGCAACTACCATACTGACTAAAGTATAGTCTCACCCCTTTTTTAGGTGAAAAATGATCAAAATTGGGTTTGGGACTATATTCGAAAAAGGTGGGACTATACTTGTGTCAGTACGGTACTTAGTGCTTCATGACATTTAACTGAGGAAGGTATTGTTTTTTAGAATTCAGATTGTGACTTATGCACCAAGCAAATCCTCACAGTAAAATCCTCATTAACCAGATGAAATTTACACATTGGAAGAAAGCGGCCCCGAAAGGGACCGTCCCGTTATTGTAAATTTCCATAGCAACCGGAGTCATGACCTGCCTGAGTCTACATCCAGGCCACGACACGCATCTTTTTCCACATCTCTTAAAACGGTTTCAATATAACGAACAAGTTTATGTCAACATCTAAAGACTGAAATATACACAAGATCTGTCGTCGCTGCCTAGCCTAAGGGCCCACTGGTCAGGTAACACAATCGACCACTACCTGGATGTGTGTTTAGAGTGGGCCACCTTTTGGTTTGCTCACTTCCCGTACCAAATGCGAAGCAAAACCACAGCAAGACTGCCGAAGCTCAAGTGCTAAAGGGCTTTTCCAGCTGGGCACAGTTTGTTTAGGAAATATGTATAATAAACACTTAGCTATCATCCCCTCCCCTTTGCCTAAGGAAGAAAAAGAAATGCAGGATCTTAGGTGCGTGTTTATTATAATAGTTATCATAATAATAATATGAGTCAAAGTGGTGACTGAATGAGTTTTAAAAGCTGTGGAAGTGAAAGTCGATGTGGCTTGCTTCCTGGTAAAAGTAGTAAGATTCAACTTTACATGTTGAATTCAGTTGGAAAATAGGTGAAATGATCAAATGTCTCCAATCGATGCTCCATCTGAAAGAATGCATATCCCCCCATGGGCCCCAGATGATATAAATGAAATAGTACTACAGACTTGAACACACATGCACATTTACGCTATAAAGAAGATTATTCACCATCAGGTTCCTGTTACGGCAAAAAATGATGGGGTCCAGTTGGACCCCATTATCTGCACCATTTGGGGTCCCAAAGTTCTGCTTGGGGTCTACGGATACAAACTCATGGCATGGTTATCAAGTTCAAGTTTCAAAATTAGAACCCATAATCTTCCAAATTTGAAAACTATAATAGAGTCCCTCACAATTTTTACCTGCAAACCACACTGTAAAGGTCTGTGGACGTAGGGGTTTATGGATCAATAAATGCATAGAAACATGGCAGTGGTATAGCATGGGTCATCCATCACATTGGGGGGGGGGGCACTGACCATGATTGGGGGGCACCAGGTCTGATTGGGGAGCACAAGCCATTTTTCAGCAATTTTCCTATGGGATTTAAAAAATTTCAGATCGATTGGGGGGCATGTGCCCCCCGTGCCCCTATAACGCTATGCCACTAAAACATGGTTGGAAAAAGACCATGCTAGTTTGAAATCTCAAGGAAGTCTTATTTTCTTTGTATCACTTACGATGTCACATGAGTGACAATACTGTGATTCAATAATCACAACAATACCACTACAACAACAGCAAAACAGGAAATGAAGTTCATCTTTTTTTTTTTCATAATTAATTCAAAGCAATAAGATAGATAAAAGTCTGAATCAGTTTGGTTAGCAACTGTTTGATCAGTCACATGTGAAAAAAATATGATTCAATTGATAAATACAATTGGTGCAGCTTAATTATTTTTCATATCATTTTCAAGTGTTCCATATCAAAATGCAAGACACATCCCCAGCATGGCAAAGATGTCAGTGTGTGCACCTGCATATCACTCTGGCAGGCTCCTACCTGTATTCTTCCAATACACAGCCTACAGGAATGAATATGACTAGACTTCTAGTCTCACATGCTTTAGTAGCGATAGGCCCCTGGTGCGTCAACTCTCTACGCAATGATGATGATGCATGCATGATTGCACTCAAACGACCCTAATTTTGGTCAATTTCAAGGATATTATGATGGATTTTCATCCCTATTTCACCCCAAAATTAGGCTAAAATGGTTTAAAATACCATATTGTTTGCATTTCAAGGATTCCTTTCATAACAGCAAATTCCATGTTTGAAGGAACCGCAATAGTTTTTCAGCTCTAAAAAGATAATGGGGGGGGGGGGGGGGGGGCTTTTTGACAAAAATGCCCCATATTTATTTTGTCATTTAATTCAAGGTCATTTTATTTATAAACAACATTATTTTTGTAGTTTGAAATTTACCAATTTTTTGTGAAATTGGGAACAATCATGTGGCCATATAGTCATTGTATGTTGACCCCTGATGGCAGGCCTAAATCCGAAAGGAGACAAAAGTAGCAGATGAATTTGAAAAAGACTACACTATGGACCACTATGGCCTCATCCCAATGCCATAGTTCAATAACCTCAATTAAACAATCATAGAGCAAAATTTGACCTCAAGTTGCGGTGTATGAGTTTGTGTACCCAAATTTTCAGAGGTCATTCAATGAATGTGCAACTGTATTGGGGTTAAAGAACTGTGCCCTGAATAGATGAGCATGTTGTGGATCCTAGTGCTAGTAGAATATCTGATCATAATTATCACTGAAAACATTAAGCCCTTCACATTAAATTCTTAGTTTACTGTTTTATTTTTTTTAAAGGCATGAGGTAACTTTTAATTATTAATTACTTATTATTTTCTTTATTTTGAAACGAGTGATCACATACCAATATCACGGTACATCTTGGCACTGCGGATTTAATAATATTAGTACACTTATGGTTGATTTTATGCATTGATAATAATGCAGGTGTGTTTGTTTGTTTAGCATTATAGTTAGGATGATCAAAGTAAGAAAGCATCAAATTAATGTAATTAATGTCATTTAATAAAGAAAATGTCAAATAAAAATCAAATAATTAAATATTTTGCAATTCTCTATTTTGGATGCGGGAGGGAAACAGTAAACTCAAAATCAATTGTGAAGAACCTATTAATAGAGAACATATCTAATTATGCATGCATGTCTACATTTTGAATGCTTGTAGCTTTGCCAAAAATATTGCCAGGTACCTGGTAGAAATCAAGGAGTGTACTACCCACCACCAAGATGGCTGTGCCGGCCTCCAATTTGAGGGTTAAATTCTTGACTAATTTTAGGTACTCCTGCTCTCTATCTGTGCCAGGAATCGTTGGCTAACACAGCACGAGATTGCCCATTAGTAGGCCCAGTTGGTGGCTAGTTGGCCAGTAACTGGATACCCTCTGGCCGAGGGTCAAAAGTGTAGGCTCGGAAGATACGCTACAGTAGGCTCCATTAATTCTGTGGATTAGCTCCACCAACGGCAGCACAGATGTAGACTTTTGCTTTGTATCATTAAAGGGATTTGTATCGATCAATGTAAGAACTGGATGAGGAAGATCCAAGATCTACCCTTAATTATGAATATCAGCAGTTTGGGTACTTTCAAATTTGATGAGTTTTTTTTTCTTTTCACTTTGTATTAGGATCATTCAAGGGCATTATAGTTTTCCATCTTAAGAACAGGCCTAAACTGTGTGTCCAAATAAAGTGCAGACAGGTGGAGCGGCTAGCTGAGCAACTGAATGAGTATGACTATTCTGCTGGACACTTCACTACTAATTTTCTGATGTATACAAACCAAACCCATACATATCACTTAGGTGAAAATATCACTTTTATTTCAAGTAAAATCCTGTGTCCCTCCAAGGATTCTCAATTTAGGTAATTTTACGGTAAATTAGCAAAATTTGCCATGAATATCCAAATCATTATCTCTCGAAATCTTCTGGGCCAATTGAGTGCCACAATGGCCTTAGCATTTCTTAGAGGAAAAACTGGTAAAATCCATGATACTTCTTTGATAGAGTCAGCCATGCTCCTCACATACTGCACTAGACCTTGTCCTGAAGTAAGGCAAAAAAAAAAAAGTTGTTTGTTTGTCCTCCACCGCCCACTCCTCAGATGAAGGCCTGACCAATATTTGTTTTTTCAATTTTTTTTTATTTTTATAAAAATAAGTAAAATTCAATTTTTTTTCCAGATTTTGGAGTATCTCTGGACCTCTTTCATGGTTGAAAATAAAAAAGGCCACCAAATCATTAAAAGACTATGACATGAACACAAATTATAACTTTAACTGCATATTAAAGAAACAAAATGTTCTTTCTAAGTCACCATGAATGATTGTAGCATTTAGCTCTAGCAAGGTCCAGAAATACGCCAAATCCGAAAAAAAAAAAATTAAAAAAAAAAAAAAAAAATCTGCCCGCCTGCACGTCCTCTTTCAAAGCTGTGGAGGACAAACAAACAATTTTTTTTTGGCCTAAGGGTGAAGCTATGACAAACCAAAGATCCTTGAAAATTACATCAATGACCTTGTCCTCATGTTACTACACATAAGAGACTTCTATTTTCATCTGACCTTGAAGAGATACCCTACTTGGTCCCAGTCATCATTTACTATCCATGATGACAGGTACCAAGATATCCAGAATTTTGAGTATGACCTTGTCCTGATGTAAGGCCAAGAATGACACAATTATTCTTTGCCACCCTGTTTGCCACCTCACTGGTAGTGGTACTACTAACTATGATTTACTACCTTGGATGACAGACAATATACCAAAACAATAGAGGTTATCCACTTCACTCATGTGTGACTTCTAACAAGAGGCGCTGGTTCCCGTAGTATTCTTCATTCCAACCATTTCAATGCACGACCTCGGAGTTACTTGCATGACTTTGGCGGGCTATTTTGAAACAGTCATGGTTGCACATGCAGGTACTTCTTCTGAAAATCCTAAACAAGGTATAGCAGTCGCTGATAGGATATGCAACTTATAGAACAGGGATAACCTCTATTATACCAAGATATCAACAATTCTGTTCTACCAGTGTGACCTTGTTCCAAACAATTCTGCCCAGCCAGTTTGACCTTGTCCTGGTGTAAGGACAAGGAGGATACAATAATTGAATACCTGTGTGGAAGAAGGGCCCAACCAACTCCATCAAAACTGTTTTTGAGATATTTAAAGAAAAAACCTGAATATTTGGGAAAGTTTTATAGACAGAATGATTTCATCTTCAGGGGACCTTTAATACATGAACATACAATATTACATGCATTCGAAATTATATATGCTGTTTCCATGGCAACGGTACAGGTCTTAATACGAGCTGGAGTTGGGCCCTTCTTCCATTAATATACTGCAAGTGCCAGTTCCGTAGTAGATGTGTTATAAATAGCTACAGAAATTTGATAATTATCCATTAATTGCACAAGTAGAAGCATATTTATGTTACTGTTAGCAAGAAGCTTTATTGTAGTGAAAAGCAGATTTCATGAATGAACAAAATTCCTCTTTCACCAAATATTTGTGGAATAAGGGCCCAACTCCGTGGAGTTGGGCCTTTCTTCCATGAAAACCATGATTAAGTGTACATGGAAGACTATTTAGAGAATGGATTTTGGCTCATCTTTCACACACAAGAAAGAATAATCTGCTGGCAATAAAATGCTGGGTCTAAAATATTGGAGTTGGGCCCTTCTTCCACCTAAGTATTCATTATTCTTAGCCACCTTTATCAGCAAATTTATACATTTTAGGTTCATTGCATCACACTGAAAAACCAAATTACCAGGGCTGTAGCAAGGTTGAAAAATGTGGAGCGGCCATCACAAATGTGGGGCGGCCAAATTACAAATATATGCTCAATTGAAATAAAGAAATAAAGAAAAACATAAGAAATTGCTCAAAAAGTGGGGCGGCCATGGCATCCCCGGCCGCCCGCTTGCTACGGCCCTGCAAATTACAGTACCAATCATTGCAGTGGAACACCAAACCCCCCCAAAAAGACAATGTTGAACTATAATACTGAATTTAACACTTTGCTTGAACTACAAACATAGACATGGGCCAGTCATTGACATGACGATACTGGATACCATGCATCAGCAAGTCAGACTCACCAATCGCAGTCATACATGGAAGGATATCATGTGCAAGTTGTAAGAAGCAGCACTTGTGAGCAGTTGACATACAAGCCCTAAATACATGGCATAATGTGGCATTGAATAAAGGCAGTCATTAGATAACCTTCTTTATCCTGCTATCCTGCCATGTTATTCCAGCGAATACCGTGCAATCCTGCTACAAAAACTAGCAACCGCAATAAGACAAGCGAGCTTCTAACACCTCCATGCTATCACTACAACATGGTCCTATGGGGATATTGTGCTAATATTACTGGAAAACCCAACGTTATTATTAGAGTCAATGCCCACCTTTTGTGATCCAGTTGACAATGGTATCCCCGGAGATTCGACAGTATTTTAATTGTTCCGACTGCCTTATTGTGAAAAGTGGTTAAGCTTACATGGTCCGATATTTATCTGTGAATTGACTGGGTGTCACCATGTCATTCCGCTCGTTGCCGTTTGTTGTTTTTTAGACAATGGAAATTATGTTCGGATCGGTGTTATAAAGCTACTGGATCTTGTGTAGCAATTTCCACTATTTTTACACTGACTACCGACCTACGGAGCCGGCACTATGACGTAGCTCTGACGTAAACTTTCCAAAAATTTGACACAAGTAGATTTGTTGGTGAAAATCTTTCTCCTCCCAAAGGTCTTGCTTCCAAGAAGATAAATAAGGAAAAGCAAGTGACGGAGAGAGAATGAGAAAACAACAACTTGTATTCAGCTGTCATAAATAAAGGAATATTAACTTTCCTGATTTCATGGTTTTGGCATAATTTCCTGAACCTGGTGTATTGCTTTGTTTTTAAGTTGAGTCAAAATTCTTTTGGTCTTTATATGAAGAGCTTTGTTTCAAAACCCCTTACATCCACTTGCCCAATTTTGAGAACACATCAAAAAATCATCAAAATAATCACTGATATAAGGTGTTTTTCCAACAAAAACAGGTTTTGGCGAGATACTCATCCTACCCAAGCATCCTGCCAAAAACTGCTTTTGTTGCAAACCCCCGCCATATATCAGTGACTTTTTTGATGATTTTTTGATGTGTTCTCAAAAATGGGCAAGTGGATGTAAGGGGTTTTGAAACAAAGCTCTTCATATATTGACAGAACATTCAGACTAATAGAGGACAACTCTGTTAAATGGGGCATGCATATGCTCAGAGTTTAGAACCAAGGAGACTGATTTTGTATGTGTTTTGCTTCAACGGGGGTATGGGGTGTGGGCGGGGGATCAAGCCCCTTAAGCTTTTCTCCTTGGGCATGCTACTCAGAGTAGATCTTCAATTGTGAACATCAGCTACAAAACAATCACTTTTTAGTTACTTCTGGTTCACAAAACTACTTTGGTTACTTGCCAGGTGAAATGAAATAACTTCCCACCACCCGACAAACATAGGTATGTCATAAAGGTCCACTTTTGGGGGACAGATTACTGCTAATGGTTCATTGTCCTGTAGGACATCTAAATGTAACCAAATGTATCATTTTGTATGTTGTAAATTGCTGGAAAACTATGGTAAACATATAGAGTAAGAGTAATTGAATGCATTGAAATGTAATTATATTGTTAACTTGAAGAGAATAGCACATCGTATTCATGCTGTTAGAGATGGCAAATATGCTAAATTTTGTTCTTAAGGGCTCTAGTATTAACGTTTGAACAGTATTTTTTATGGGACATGAGAGCACATCAGACATATGGAATTGCATTCTGAATAGGAAGAATGTCCATCTGATATCAAATAATTTAGATTGTTTGAAATTCTCGATATAATATACATTTTATGACTAACTAGAGGTATACCCGTATGGCCGTATGCTACGGAGCCTTTTACCCTTCAAAACCCACAGTGGAAGACATTGGCTTAATATAGATTTTACCAAGTTCAAGTACGTATGCTACGGAGCCTTTTACCCTTCAAAACCCACAGTGGAAGACATTGGCTTAATATAGATTTTACCAAGTTCAAGTACATGAATCAGAATGCATCAGAGCTATTTATAGAACACAGGCAGCAAGTGCATTTGTTTATACCATGGTCACTGACTTTTGAAAATGCACATTTTCGCGGATTTTGAGCCCAATCCTTTACCGATCGCAACTAAATGTGATCCCGCATTCGACCGAAAGTAGCTTAGGACACTCCCCATATTTTCCTTGATCTCCCGTATAAATTACAGCCCAATCAGACCAAGTTTAAAATTTGACCTTTGACCTTCGACCTCCGATTTCGACCAAGGTAGCGTGAGACACTCCCCATATTTTCCTTGATCTCCCGTATGAATTACAGCCCAATCGGACCAAGTTTAAAATTTGACATTTGACCTTCGACCGCCGATTTCGACCGAAAGTAGCTTAGGACACTCCCCATATTTTCCTTTATCTCCCGTATAAATTACAACCCAATCGGACCAAGTTTAAAATTTGACCTTTGACCTTCGACCTCCGATTTCGACCGAAGGTAGCGTAGGACACTCCCCGTATTTTCCTTGATCTGCCATATGAATTACAGCCCAATCGGACCAAGTTTAAAATTTGACCTTTGACCTTCGACCTCCGATTTCGACCGAAGGTAGCGTAGGACACTTCCCATATTTTCCTTGATCTCCCGTATGAATGACAGCCCAATCGGACCAAGTTTAAAATTTGACCTTTGACCTTCGAGCTCCGATTTCGACCGAAGGTAGCTTACGACACTCCCCGTATTTTTCTGCATCCCCTGTGCGAATTTGGCGAGGCTCAGATCAAAACTGAGAGAGCCTTTTACCCACATACACACATACATACATACACGCATACACGCAACATAAGGCAAATTATAGTAAGATGATTAAAAATTGATATTTTTGATATCAAATCAAGTCCTTAGAGTAAACTTTATAAATCTAATGATATGTACTTGAAGTGTATGTAGCTGCGGATGAAAAGCTGATGATCAATTGAAAATTTTGACCTTTCTTATTGAAGATATGGATTTTTTCCCCAAAACACCAAAAAAAGTTAGGTCTTTTTTGGGAAAAAAAAATGTATTATCTTCAATATGAAAGGTCCAAATTTTCAGCAGATCATTGGCTTTTCCTCCCAGCTACATACACTTTAAGTACAAATCATTAGATTTCAAAATTTTGCTTTGAGGGCTGTTAAATATTTTAAAAAATCAAATATCAAATTTTAATAATTTGTCATAAAATTTGTATTATATCGCAAATTTCAAAAAATCAAAATTATTTGATATCAAAGTATTATTTCTATTTAATTTGTCTCTTTGTGACTTTATTTGAGTGATCTGTACCCCCCTCATTCTTGCATCTTAGAATTTCAGCTATTAGTCTCTCTGTCTGTGACTTTATTTTAGTATTTTTTCCAGCAAGTTTTGTCACCCTTTCTTGCATCTATTTTGTGTAATTGCAAGCAGGGCATACATCAATCAGTCCCTCCCAAATCCAGTGGTTCTAAGTTTCCTGTTTGCAAGCGAGTGATACAGTGTAACAAACGCTGGTACAGTAACTTTTCCGATGCATTAAAACAGTTCAGTAACAGGTAGCTGACCTAGTGGACATTGATTGCTAAAAAATAACTTAACATGGATTATAGGCCTACCTGTATCTTTATTCAAATATCAAGTTCTAAAACCTCTAATACTAGATACTTCAACACATTCAGCTGAACTGAAGTAACCACTCCTAAAGAGTCAAAGACACCAAATGAACAGTACTGTTCTATTACACATAAACTGAGCTCAAAAAGAAACTTATAATTTTTTACAATGCGTGAATCACAAGGTCATATCTTAAAATACTGTCAATCAAAATGAACCAAAATTACATACAGGATTACTTTAATACTCTACTAAAAACACATGTCAGTAACCAAGCAGTTGTCCAACTGACACAACAGCAAAATGCACTGTCATGGGACAGCTTCCTGGACTTCCTCCACTTTCACAGCCCAACATTTGGCACCCAGCACAAAAATCTGTGAGAATGCACACAAGATCCTTGCACAGATGATAAAAGCGGCGCTGCTTTCTGCTTTTCATACACTTTTTTCATGAAACAGGGCTGGGCTGTGAATGTGTTCCAGGAAGCTGTTCCATGTCAGTGCATTTTGCTGTTGTGTCAGTTGGATAACTGCTTGGTTACTGACATGTGTTAAGAGTAGAGTATTGAAGTAAACCTGAGTGTAATTTTGGTAGAATTTGATAGACAGGATTTCAAGATATGACCTTGTGAAAAATTATAAGTTTCTTTTTGAGCTCAGTTTAGTTCTCAAATCAAACAAAAGTATCATTTGAGTGAATAAGGGAAACTCTTAATTGGGCAACTTTTTTGAGGTGAGCATGATGACCAAGTAAAATTATTGGTTGAATCCATCCTAAATACTTCTTATAAATGCATTAATTCTGTCTAAAATGTACATGTAAAAGACAGAAAATCCACTCTTTTGAAGTAATCTGATGGACTGATGGAAAAAAGAGATATTTTTTACCTTTATGGTAAACTTAATTCTCAATGATCTAGAAAATGATAAAATCTCTACTATGTTAATGCTTGTCAACAAGGAATTGAAGTTCATGTTGCTTTTACAATTGAAAATTTTACTCTTTGGCAAGTGGTCCCTCAGATTTCTCTCACTCTTTTTCCACTCTTTTATACTTGGACATCATGTATGATCATGGCATGTGGTGGGATGGGACTTGAGCACCTTAGGGTCCTATACCCTTGTCCCCCCCTCCCCCATCAACTGTCAGTTTATATAGTGTCTGTGGAGAGTCAATTGGAAACTGTGTTTGCCCCCTCCTGTTGCCCTGGTTAGTAATGCCACTGATCATGTGACAATGACTAAGAGCTCACATTGATTTGAAGGGAGTCAATATCCCTGAAATCATGGACAGAGCATTGATTTACTGTTGACATGATGGTTGATCGATATATCAAACTGATGATATTGCTTCAAAATTGAAGAATCCCCTAACATTTCAAAGCTCAATCTTTTGAAATCTTTAACTTCTTTACTCCACTGTTACTGGTTGGGAAGTGAACTTACAATGCAGTGTGCAGGTGTTGGTCCTAGGGTTCGCTAGTCCTACGGTGCGCTGGTTCGAAAGCATGGTTTGCTCGTCTGAAAGCAAGGTTCACTAGCCCCCAAAACAGTTCGCTGATCATAAACATAACAAGAGTACGCTTGTTCAGACTAGCACACCTTATATATCAGATATGGATGTAGACCTAAAATGCAGGGTTGCAAGACAGGCCAGCAATAAGGTGGGATACGACGCAAAATTATTTTGGCATGGGGTTGCGAGTTCAGGAATTGAGGTCTCATTTAGATAAATGTTGGTAATCTGTGACACATAGGAAAGTAATAGATACATATTTGTTAATGTTAGTAACTAGTGTGAGCATGGAACCAATTTACAAATCCAGAAGTAAAGGATTTACCAGATCATCCTATCTCTCACTTTGTTTCCTTTTCATAAAGAACTAATCTCTTGGAGAAGTTTTTAATGATTTTCACATGATCTTAAGGGGGTACTACACGCATTTATTTTTTTTTGCATTTTGTGAAGAAATTACAAAAAAAACAATTGGACAAAGTGGTACGCATAAAATGAAGGGCAAATCTTCTCGCTTTTATTGATGGCATCGGTATCAACGTAGCTTACATGCTTTTAAAAGTAGAAGCCAAAAGGTGGTACATCACTGATGATTTAAATTCACTTCATTTTGGAAAGCTTACTATCAACGGATTTCGTTAAAATTTTGGATATGTGTTGCTAACACATTAGGGAAATAAAGTTGATATGTAAAATGGGAATAAGTGGTTCCTGATTTCTTTTATGACTTCATGAACTTGGTGCTCCACAACTATCAAAAAGGAACTGGTTAAAATGCTTCTATTTTCAATGTTGAGCTATATTTTGTATTTTTAACTTGCGACATTATTTCACTGAAACTTAATTAAGCCACTGTATTAATTGTATTTCTTGTCACCTATACCACCATATTGGGTAGTTTTCCGTAAGCTTAACGTTTGTGATTTTGGTAACTATTTTATATTTATTTGTGAAATCCATCTCAACTATGCCTTCTAAATTGTACTCACCATTTACATCCCAAGGTATATTAGTATATCCACCTTGCACTTCTCGATATATATCCAGTTAAAGACAGAATATCAAAATTATGCCTCATTATGATATCACAGACTCTCACATGTGTATTCAAAATTGATGCTTAAATTTGACCTGAACCAATTGACCTATAACCTGACATACGGTGACCTAATAGCCTTTTCTTCTCCTAACAACACATAAAGTATTAAATTGACTAATGACTATGCATCCATTGTGTAAGTGTTTATTTAATTTATTCAGTGTTATATATTTTGTATGCACCACTAGATTTTCTATAACAAGAGAGTATAACAAAGGATTTAATGTATTCTATTCATGTACCCTACTTGAACATCTTGAATAGAATAAATTATGGTTTGTTATGAAACATGCATCTGAGTTACTAGGATACAGTAAACAAAAAATATATAGGGCTAAAATGACTTACTAAAATGGTTTAAAAACACTTTGTATGTAGATATATTTTATAAGTTCAGGACATGAGATGATGAACATATTTATGTATATCATAAATTTGCAAGAAAAAAAGAAGAGGGGTACTGATGAAAATCAGGGTATTATTCCCCCTTAAACAAATGTTATCGATTTAAATCACAGATGGATATTGGGCAAATTAGTTGAAATCACAATCCATTTCAATCAAGATTTATACAACATACTGAAACATGATTCATTTACATGTGTGGTTTTAGCTGTGATAGCATATAAACCATGAATTTTACCATCCCTGATGTCTTGCTTATCAATGCATGCTCTTGCAACCAACATTATTTGTTTCCTCTTGCTTATTATTCTGCCCACCCTGGGGGGGGGGGGCTTTGTTTTTGTTTTTTTCTTGCCTTTACTGGACTACCACTTCTTATTTTTGCATGCCCTGTTCATCACCCTTGGTAGTGTGCAGCAATTCTCTCTTTTAACAGAGGTATCTGGTTGGATCCTGTTGTCGTGGTGGGGCAGTATTATTTAAATCTCATTGTCATATTCTGATTGTATCTTTGTATCTATCTTTGTTAATTAAGATGGGGCCTGGCGGACCATGTCTGTATGTTTTTTTCCCTTCCACCAGGCCAGTGAGTACAGATGAACAAAATGGAAAAAAAAATTTAGGGTGCACATCACCAAATCAAGCTCCTATACTTTTATGTGTTCAAAGGTACAGAGGAATTTGTCATTTTCTCATGGTTGCATTTTCTCATGGTTAAAACTCCTGGTTCGTTCAAAGCACCAATTTACCTGATGTTTATAGTATCTTCTACCATATAACTAATAATTTTTGGCTGGTAAGCAGCTTGATTTTTTGCAGCGATGCATCGAAAACTACGTAATCCTATCAATCTTACCACATCTATGTAGTGATGTCATCAGGTGGTGTAGAACCAAAAACGTGTCTTAAATTTTGGAATTGTAACAATTGTAATCTTTTTATGCATAGATGTTGAGAAACCATCATCAAAGTACAGCTATCACACAAAAAAAATAGGCACATCGGCCTTCTTTCAAACTTTTTTTCCATTAAATCTGTGTGGTTCTCAAAATGTAGCAGACTTTTTAAATGATTGTTTTAACAGATATAGAGAGAGTCAAAGCCCAAGTTGTTGGGGTTTTTTTTTTGGGGGTCTCAATCCTTCCATTTTTCACTCTGCAATTGTCAGGAAGTTCCAAATAGTCAACTTTCAACCAGAATGACATGTCGAACAATCACGGGTTTACATTCTACTAATGTCAAAGGTTACATAGTGGGTTAAATGTTTGTTCCTGCTGGCCTAGCCATCCCCGTAAAATAGCAAGCCACCAATATCAGATCAATCAGATGTCCGTTTTTTAAATGCAAAATTGTTGCGGGGAAACAAAAACAAGTGTATCATTATTTTAGTCTGTGTTTTTCCATCAACACCAATTGTCGCACTCATCATCACTGCAAACACTATGTCCTAGTTACGATCATTACTCAGAATCTATGACTAGTTGTCCGATGTCTAGCTCTGCCATCTTTTTATTCATTCTACAGAATTTGATGAGATAACATCTTAGCTATAAGCCTATTTCCGAAGCGCTTCACACGAAATAGCCGAGATGCAAGCGACGTGCCTCGTCACCGTCAACATCCAATCAGGCAATATGACAGATACAGAATGGCTCCTCTGCAATGACTGGCGACGAGCGTTCACTGAAGAGATAATTAAGAGTTCATAAGTTGAAAAGGAAACCCTGAGATCTTCTGCAACGTTCTAAAGTAATCTTTATTTCCTGTTGATTTTGAAGTGAATTAAATATTCTAATGCAAATGTAGACAGTATTAAATATGATTACAACATTAAATTCTGCCCATTAGGCCATCTAATTTTAATAGTTTGTCTCATAAGCCGTTCCCAAGTTGAAAACCTAATGAGGAATGCAGGTTTTTTTAAGGATTTATTTTTACTTTAATTTTTTTAATCTTTTGGACGAGCTTTTTGACAGGAATAAACCACCTTTCATTTTTTGCAGATTTTTGTGCATTGGAAAAAAAAAATAAAACAGGAAAAAAAAATGAAATTTACTCATTCCAGAGAGAATAACACGCAAAAGGCGGGCAATTTTTTTTATGGACAGCATGGCAAATTAACCCCCTTGTGAAATGTTGCTCTGTATTCCACTGCTTGGGCCCCATAAATGTGACTATTTTATAATGCTGGATCTGCATATATGTTTTGTGGTAACTTGGGAGAGCTCCAGCTATAAGAGACATGTTTTATATAGACTTTATCAAATAAACTCAACTGGAATGGTAGAACAATTGAAATGGCAGACATGTTGGTCTAAGTTCCAAGTTCGCACCTAGAAAACCAAGAAAACAACTCAACCAACTTCAACAGAGGGGCATTACCGTATTAGCATTCAAGTTAGCTCAATCAATAAGGCGTTTAAATATGGTGCAAGAGGTTGCAGGTTCGAACCCTGCTGTGGTTATTACGCTCTCGTGTTAAACATTGAGTTGGCTTGAAATTCCCCTGGACAAGGAACTTACTGCTAATTGTCTCATTGCAACCTGTACACAACTCGTGGAGCTGATCTTGGCGGCAATGGTCAATTGTGGAATGTCTATAAGTGTGTAATTCTTAGCTGGAAGTCCCTGTGTTGTTGTTTAATGGTTTGTGAAATGTTGTGGGGCCATAGTGGTCAGCAGCAACCTATAAAGTGTGCTGAGACTTGTGTTTCAACGTCTAGGCATTGCGCCTATGTGTAGCGCACTATAAATCACTGCACCTTTTTTGTACATCCTACACCTAAGGTTTTTTTGGTTTAATAGAAACATGCTAGAAAAGGGATGTCATCAACCTCACAATAATGTCACTTTTACTACAGATATAATACTGTTACCACCAATGTGTATATTCTCGCCAAGCAACAGCCCCATAAGATCCTGGTATAAATTTTACCCATTCCCAGACACTTATAAATATATATTGGCCTCTTTAAGAAAAATAAACTTTCCCAGCCCATGTTACAGTACAGAAATAGTATTAAATCTTGCCGCATCTGTCAGCTGGTTTAGAGTAGTTAGTTTATATCAAAGCTGCTAAATAAGCATCCTCAGTACAAAGTGGTATTCATTTATGTGGGTCATATGAGCAACAACTGAAGGAAGAGGAAAGGGTCGGGAGGAAGCAAGCCATTGCAAAAGAGCTAGCTGTCAAGACTGACCTAAACTTACAGCAAAATTAACCAGTCAATTATCAACTTTGCATATTTTTCTGAAAATGATGAAAAGAACTGGTGGATTTTGTGATGTCAGCAGGCTCGTATGCACCCCCCCATATTAGCAAAAGTATACAAAAAGTCACAAGTTACAAGTGTAGCGAGAGAAAACAAAATCAGGTTTTTACGCTTTTTTGGTCAAAAAAGGTCCAAATTTTGGGAAGAAAGTCCACTTTTCACAAAATCACCCCCTCCCTCTTGAAAAAAGTCCAATTTTTCAAAAAACGGCACCCCCCCAAAAAAAATCCTGCGTACGGGCCTGGATGTCAGAGAGGGCCTATCACAGTCCCCTCCACACTGAACAAGTGCTAGCAAGACATAACAGATGTCTCTACCTACCTACATCATATAGCACACATGGAATGTTCTTCCTGCACATCTGAGTCTCTTTTCCAGAGACACCTGTATAAACTGAAAGTTCGAGGGGGGAGGAGGGGTCCCGACTGAGGGCCTCAAGTCCCACCCCTGTCCCCTCTGGTTACGACACATATTTGTTGCAATAATGGTCTAAATCAAGCAAGCATTTACTCCTGGATGACACCTGTATAAACTGAAAGTTCGAGGGGGGAGGAGGGGTCCCGACTGAGGGCCTCAAGTCCCACCCCTGTCCCCTCTGGTTACGACACATATTTATTGCAATAATGGTCTAAATCAAGCAAGCATTTACTCCTGGATGATTTCTTCTCTAAACCATCTTCCACAAGATATAAACTTGTGTCTATGGTGGAAATAACATCTAAACAAACTTGACCTTCTCTCTATTTGGCTGGCTACTTGCTAGGCTGTAGATTTATTTCTATCCATTTCACGATGCTGGTTATTGTTGTTACAAAGTGCAGAGGAGGAAAACTTGATAGTCCCATTCTATGGTGCAAATGGTGAGTTGACTTGAGCATTGAGTTGAGAAGGAAAACTACTGAACACTGTACACAGGGGCATGCCCAGCAAGGGGAAGGGAGGGGGTTGTGGATGAAATGTGCCCAAATTAGACTGATTTTCCATGTTTGTAGCATTAAATATATGCTTTGGATGAGCTTGTGAGCCTTAGAGCCCCCCCCTTCAGACAGCAATAACTAAGTGCTAAATCATACACAACTATTCTTGTCTTTATAAATTATAACCCTTGTCTTAGCAATGGAAATAGGATGCCCCTTACCATTGTTTGACCTGTACATGTAGACTGGGAAGTTAAGTGGGAGTGAACTAGATTCCCTTTGAAAAATAAATGGTTCCCATCCAGATTAGCACAGACTCCGTGCTCTCTGATACCCAATTACCCATAGTCCAATAGAGCAGCCAAAAGGGCACTTGTGCTTCTCCACTCCGCAGCCGGATCAAGTGCAGGGGAATACATTGTATTGTAGTCAGGGATCTGAGCCAGTTCTAATCCAGATACTACAGCTCCAATCACTATGGACATGTTCTCACATTATGAAAACCAACACCTACCACTTCCAATAGATGCAAACAAGCAACAACTACCAATTACACCATCTTCCTGGATGCCCTAGTTTAAACCAACTTAAATTTCTATCTGTAACTATTATCACATTTTAGGTAAGGGCTGGCGAAGGGTTAAGCAAAGGGCAAAGATGGCACCAAGTTCACTGAGGATTTATTTAATAACTGAAGTTGTTCTGATGGCTTAAAGAAACAAACAGAGGCCATAGAGGAAGATGAGTGATGGATGGGGCTAGCATCTGCAGACCTAACTTGTCTCATGGCTGGGCGATATTGGTTACTATAGATAGACAATTAGACGTTTCAATTTAGTGGCCTAGTCAGTCCATAGTATACAGATATACTATGAACTAGAAAGGAGAAGCTAATTTTGTACAAATCATATCTAGGGCTGTAGCAAGGGACAGCCCCAATTTATGAGAAATCTGTTAGGGGTGGTGCAATAATTAAAGGCCCATATAAAAATAACAGATGTGGAAATAAGAATATAAATTGACCAGTAGATACCAATTGTAGTCCTACTAATTCATAGCATATCTGATGGCCTTGGGGAAAGTTAGCCCATATTTGCAAGACTAAAACATACTTGTGTTACCGTCTGACCACGGTCTGGATTGCTGGCTGATCTTACCCAGGGAAAGATGACATTCCAATATTCCGCTTTAAGGTGAAACAGGGGGATGAATTACACTAGACAAGGCCACTTCTAACTCTTTTGACAGGACTGGGGGAAAGCATATTTGGCAGGTCACGGGGGGCAGATAGGTTTTGGCACCTTTTCATATGTCATATTTAAAAAAGGCATAGAGAAATTTTTGAATCTGCACAATTTCCTGCTCGCTGTGCATGCATCACATGATTAGACGAAAAAGCGTCCATAAAGGTAGGGGTGGCACATAAAAGGGTGGCCAGACATTTGTTGGTACATCAAAAGAGGGGCGGGGAGATTTTTGGCATGACAAAAAAGAGAAAGCAATTTTTGGCAGGCCATTTATAAGAAGTCAAACACCAGTATTAGCTACTTGCAGTTCCGCCATTATGCACTATGTAAGGGAGAGCCTCGAACTGGCAGCATACATGAAAGGAAGAATTATGTAACCTTACACAGAACGTTATGACTAGTTCAATTCCCATTCATGTATGCTGCCAGTTCGAGGCTCTCCCCACATAGTGCATAATGGCGAACTGCAAAGTATAATAAGGCCCTTCACAATTGATTCCGAGTTTACTGTTCAAGATTTTAAAAATAGGACGAGGTGACTTTTAATTATTAATATAAGTATTAGTTATCATAACCAATTATCAAACCGTTTTGACGGGAGTGAGCATTTAATTATTTTATTAATATGCTTACTTTTACACATAGTATCAGGTGCAGTTATGCTGTTTGTTTATTCATCATTATTGTTGATATGATTCATGTTAGAAAGTAGCAAGTAAAAGTCATTAAAATCAATTTTAAAGGAGAAAATCCAAAATAAAAATGAAATAATTAAATATTTTGCAATTTTCAATTTTGGACGCGGGCGGTTAACAGTAAACTAAGAATTTAATGTGAAGGGCCTAAAGCCCCTTATGTATTTCTTCATAATATCCAATCAGTGAACTTTTTGCAATTTTTGCTGCCCAGATTCTTGAAGACTCACAAGAACATAGGCCTACATATTTTGAAAACAATTGATATTTTTCAAAAGCGATCCAAGAATAATAGACATCTTCCTATTCTTGGCCCAGGTCAATAGTTTATTCCTATTTGTGGATTCTGGTCCATGATAGGTTCATAGATTTATTACAAGTTCTTTGGGTACTTAAATATTATGATTGAATCCTTTTGCTCCTACCAATCCTAATAAATGTCACAAGTATGCCAATAAAGAAGCACAATGATGTTTCAAAATTTGGAAATTAAATTAGAAGGAAAATGGAAGGACCTTGTAAGTGACAACAAAAATTTGAAGCACTTAGGTCATTCTTGTATGCTCATGACAAAATTAAATTAGAATAACATTTTAGTTACAGTAAACAAAATATGCTGGTATGTTATCCACGTGCAGAACATCACGGACAACAATATCAGATGATATATACCTGTATATTTTGGCATGTGTGATTGGTTGAAAACTTATAAATGTTTGGCTGCTTAATGTTATTGTTATCATCACAGAGAAAAAACTAGGAAAATCATTGGTTATCATTTTAATGAAAAACAATCACAAAATGTGCTCCTGGAACAATCAATCATGCCTCAATTTATATCAGAGTGCAGTTTGATCAGCTCGTAATCGGTGGGCCTTATATTACATCGCGCATTACTATCAATATATTTTATTTTGATAATTATCTTGTGACATCTTGCCAGAAGCATCACAAGTTATTAATTCAAGTCCTATACTTTGTCTACTTTTTTTAACATGCAAAATATAGACCATACAGGTCAACTATATCACTCTTAACGTCGATCTACTTTTCGGGGTAGTGCTCAACAATTCTGACTGAAATTGTTCATTCATATTGTTAGTATTTGAAAAAAGATCATCAAAAAGAATATCCAGGTACTACAAATAAGATTAATCAACATATTCCAGGCATTATTAATAAATTCCCCTAATAAATCATCATATTTTGTTGCAATTCTGAATGGCCAAGTATGTGTGAGGAAAACACACCAAAACAAAATCGCTGTGTCAGTGCAAAAACATCGTATTAGGCATGCACATTTTTGGCCAAATAGAATTAATAATAGATTATGAAAATATAGGTAAACATATTTTAAGCTATTTTATCAGTGTTAGAAGCAATTTAAGTAATATTAAAAAACAAAAAAATTGAAACATAAAAATGCTACTCCTGCAAAATCACTGTAAGTCACATAAAATATTGCACCAACCAGACCATACATGTTATTGCTAATGCTTTTGAAGTAAATCATATTTATACTTGAGTTTCATTGGTCTGCTAGCACAAACAGCTTCTCCAAGTCACTTGCTGTCCAGACCTATATAATCCAGGGAACTCTTAATTAAAAACTACCCTATTAACAGATACAATTCAGCTATTTCACAAGCAATACTAATTTATTAGCATGACATACACTGTGCAGGACAACCACACACCAGAAATGGGTTTATTTTGAACAAAATATTGCTATTACAAGGGCTTAATGCAATTTATTCTCCATCCTGTACCTGATTGACAGAATCGGTTCAACAAGCTCAGCCTCAAATTGTGAGAATTGGCTGAAAATATTACCTCCCTTCTTCATGAAGTCAAAAAGTCACTTCTGGTAGTCTTACCTCTATTAAAGAAACAGGGTTGAGGATCAAGCAAAAGTGTGTCATGTTGAAATTCAATAGCACCCCTGGAAGTGCACACGGTCGGTCATATGACTTTTGGCATAGGGTGTATATATCTTTTCTTGTTTTCTGCACGTAGCCTACCATACCATTTTGACGAATTCTAAAACAAACTTGGTGATGGGTGAGGCAAAATGATTCAGCTATTACAAATTTCACATAATGTATCATTATTTGAAAGACATTGGAAGCACCAGGTGGCTTAAATGCAAGAGTAACCACTATAAGTACATGTTTTACACCATTAGACCTCAAGTATTGGAGGTTTTACACCATTAGACCTCAAGTATTGGAGGTTAGTCCACTTCCCTTGTCCACTATGTGTGTATAGTTTAGGGATAAAACTACAATTTCACACAAATTAATAGTGGTGTCTTATTCTCTGTTTGTCCATTTTCTTCATTACTTGACAAAGTGTTGACATTACCATCACTGAATCAGTTACTGCAATAATCACACAATTTTAACAATATAACATCACTCACTGAAGCAGTTCCTGCAAAGTTGTGAGTGATTGGGAAAGTTGGGACATTACCATCACTGAAGCAGTTGCTGCAATACTCAGTGTGAGTGATTGACACAATTTTCACAATAATGTCATCACTCACGGAAGGAGGTCCTGCTATGTTGTGAGTGATTGGGAAAGTTGATTTACCATCACTGAAGCAGTTGCTGCAATGCTCAGTGTGAATGATTGACAAAATCTTCACAGTAACATCACTCGCGGAAGGAGATCCTGCAATGTTGTGAATGATTGGGAAAGTTGTGGCATTAACTTCACTGAAACAGAATACAGTACGACAATGCTCAATGTGAGAGATTGACAAAAAAGGAGATCCTGCAATGTTGTGAATGACTGGTCAAGTTGTGACATTAACTTCAATGAAGCAGATAGTGTAAATGTTGTGAGTGAGTGAGCGAGTGACTGACTGACTAGAACTGGCTCAGCATGATGGTGTCTGGAGTGCAATTGGTTAGGGCCAGGAAGAGTCTGTTACATCAGTACTGGACCAGTGCTATGATTGACCAGCTCCTGTCATTAACATCACTGAATCAGATACTGCAATAATAAGCCTGAATACTGCAATGATGTTAGTGATCAAACTAACTATCACTTGACATTTACATCACTGAAGCAGTTACTACAATGTTATGAGTGATTGTGAAAGTCTTGACATTAACTTAATTGAAGCAATTGCTGCAATGTCATGAGATAATGGCAAAGTCCTGACATTAACTTCAATGAAACAGTTAGAGATTGACCATCTCTTGTCATTTGCATTACTGAAATAGTTACTGTTTGTTGTGAGTGGTTGACAAAGTCTTGACATTGACATCAGTACATCACTGAAGCAGTTGTTGCAATGATATGAGTGATTGACTATTTTGACATTAACTTCAATGAAGCAGTTACTGCCATGTTATGAGTGATTGACCAGCTCTTGACATACCATCACTGGACACTGAAGCATTTACTGCAATGTTGTGAGTGATTGTGAAAGTCTTGACATTAACTTCACTGAGGCAGCTGCTGTAATGTCATGAGAGAATGGCAGAGTCCTGACATTAACTTCAATGAAACAGTTACAGCAATGTTGTTAGAGATTGTCCATCTCTTGTCATTTACATTACTGAAGCAATTACTGCCTGATGCATGTGGTTGACAAAGTCTTGACATTTACATCACTGAAGCAGTTGCTGCAATGATATGAGTGATTGACAGTCTTGGCATTAACTTCAATGAAGCAGTAATTGCCATGTTATGAGTGACTGACAAAGTCTCCATCATCAACATCATTGCAGGATTTGCTGTAATGTTGTGAGTGATTGCGAAAATCTGCAATGACCTTGACCTTGATAATGTGACCTTTTACATTGTCATTAGAGGCAGACTTCAATGTGACACATTTGACATATGCAATCACCTTTGGCCACAACATGTGACCTTCCACATTATCATTTGAAGTAGGCTTCAATGTAACATATAAACCAATATGATATATGCAATAACCTTTGTTCACAACATGAAACCTCCCATATTGTCATCATTTATTAGAGGTAGATTTCAATATAACACACATTTGACATTTTAATCCTGCACAAAAAGTTGACCTCTAATAACCTTTGACCTCAATGTGTAAGCTTATACCTGCTGGCCATCTAATAATCTAGTAATATCCCTTCCATAAAATACACCTTTAATTTGCCTTAAGGTTATTAATTATTTTAAACTGTTGTGATTTGGTAGTTCACAGCATCTTACGAATGGTAGTGAGCTTTGGCAAAAACTGCATTGCTCAATTCATAGCGAGTGTGTAAAAGAATTAAAATATCACAGATATACTTTTATAGGTGCTGCGGTTCTTGAGTTACGTTGTAAAGAGGGCTGAAACAACAACACTTTTGTAAAACGTACATAACTCATTAACAACAATAAATTAAGCAAGTTTGCAAAGTGTACGATTTGTAGAATGAACTTTTGCAAAACATCAAGGTGTTATTTTTCAATAATATATTGATCTGGATAATGAAAATCGATTTTTAGGTTGCTTCGACCAAAAATACCTCGTCTACCCTTAAACTGGGGAGATCACATGAAACCAATATTTCAAATCTATGACAAAAACAACATATCCATTCTGATAGAAATAAATGAGGAGAACAAAACATTCTTCCTGATCTATTTAGAGCAATATAAAAATGGAGGGAAACATTAAGTTTCATTTATGACGAGCAATTGAAGAAGTGATGACATATTATTGTTTTCATTTGATTTTATACCTGGCCCTAGGGATTGAGCGGACATGACTATTGTCATGTCCTCACTAGCATAATAGAGGGCACAGTGGCTCAGTGGTTACGGCCTTGGACTCATAATCTGAGAGCTTGCTTGACGTGCGTGGGTTCGAGTCCCTGTCCCGCCACCGTGTTGCGCCCTTGGGCAAGGCGCTTTGTCACGCTTGCCTCACCCCACCCAGGTGCAATGGGAAGCTGTTGGGGGTAGTCACAGTCGTTGTACTGATGAACCCTGCGCCATTTGTAGGCAGCAAACGTGGTTCCGACATATTCTAATAACGGCGGAATAAATGTAAAGCGCTTTGAGGCTGTTTACGGCATAAAGCGCTATATAAATATCTACATTTATTTTATTTTTAGATGCTTCCATACTTATAGATAACTTCGTAACAATTGTGAGATATAGGGTAGAGGAAACAGCAGGAATGAAAATAAAGAGTTTGCAATTTCCAAACGCTGTTATCATATGCCCGTGCATCTATTCAAAATCACTCTCATGTGACAGGATTTTGAATGGATGCACGGGACGTATGATACCTATGTTTGAAAATCACAAGCTCGGTAATACCTGTTATGCTACTACTTACTATGGAGCTTTTTGCCCAGTACGGTACATGACATGAACGCAGTGCCAGTGAGGCAGATGTTGCCATATCTCTGCTTCTTTAAGCATGCATGTGTGACAACAGAGCTTTGAACTGCACATGGCTTTGAAGCTGTGTACAAGAAATTTACTCTGACGTCACTTGACAACACTTTGCGAACTCGCTATAGCTATACGTAAAGTAAATAATGATGAATTAACAATGTGAAGATAAACAAGGATATTGCATAGATCAGTAAAGAACTACAAAGAATATCCATAGATAAAAATAAATATCTAAGTAACCCCCCCCGCTCTCATCAACCCTCCTCGGTTCACATGTCTATTGCCAAGCTCACTCACATTCATGTACACACACATCATGTTTATTGCCAGGCATTACATTGCAATTTTCAAAGTGATGAATGTTCAGTTTTCAGATTGATCATCATCGATGAGCATAAACGTCACTTAAGCTGTTTAATGTCAGGGCATCCTTCCTTCTCTCTGGACCTATTAAAAATTCTGTTACATTCTCATTACAAGGCAGGATCCATAACAAACATGACATGCTTTGAATATAGTGGGTCAAATATGGGGCAGCTCTACTAATAAAACCATAACTTGGAACAAAATCCCAACTTTGATGAGGGCGTATAACTATGAGAGGCATACCTTCACATACACCGATTATTTACATGAATGGGGGGTTTTCAACCACCTTGACCCATTTTTACCCGACCTATGTTTTGATACATATTTTCCAATCCCCAATCCAACCCCTAACCTAATCTTGAAGGTATAAAAATTGGATGTGGATATATTATAAGAATCATTTGGTGCAGCTTTGACAACACATAGATGTATCATGTGTGTGATGCCAATAACCAACCAACACTGGGAATGATTGGCAAGGCACAGTCATGGTCAGAGGATGATTTAAGGAAGCTCCATCATGCACTGTAAAAGTGTTATCACTAGAGTTTCAACTGCCACTTTACTTTTCAAATCCCATTGAACTCTGTGCAAAAGATGTTGTTTTAGAATTGCCCGTGTGTCATTATTACTTGGTCGATTTCAGATCTAAAGTGATGTATGCATGAAGGATAATTCACACCTTCTGTAGATAACATAAAATGTGAAATCGACCAACCTTTTGAAGGTGTTTTTTATTGTAAATATATCTGTCCAAATTCAAATTTAACCATGCACATGTGTATGCAGTGGGCGGGCAGTGGTGTCATGTTCACTCACACAGCTGTGCTAACCGCAAGACTTGCTGGGAAGTGCTTAAATCATCCTCTGAGTCATGGTAAAACCCTACTCTTTTTGAAACAAACTGCAAACAACATGTAAGCTCTCTTCACATCAGTCCAGGAGACAGCCAAATATGGAACATGAGTATTACAAAATAATATCCCCCAATCTCATTAACTCCCCATATGATCAAGTTTGGGTGGACCCAGATTTCCTCAAGGTCGACCAAGGTATTAACATGTATCCAGATCATGTACTCTATCCTTTACTGAGGGAGGTAACGTTCTGAATCTGTTTAATTTCAAATGGATATGTACAATAATCTAAAACTTTATCCAAACCCAAGAGGAGAATCAACACTAGTTATTTTATATGGATCCTAATTATATCGGCAGTAACAATTGTGATAGAAATGTGATTTCTTGATGTGTAAAATTTCCCATTACAACATCACAACATGCTCATGTTTAGTCAAGCTCATAGGTCAAACTTTCCATATTTGGAAATGTTCATGGACTGTGCCCCAGACTCCACATAAAACCGATGACTTAGCCCCTTTCTAACGATGAAGTAATGTCATGGTTTTGGGGGAAAGCAGAAATCTGAATTTAGTCTACAGATACTACGAAATTTAGGAGTATCCTTTAAATCAGCTCACCAACTGAACAGTAACCCTCTCTTGTTAAAAAATATGAAAGTAGTAGCCTTATGTGCATACATCTATACCAACAAAATGAGTTTCAAAACATATTTGTCTTAATTAATTTCCATTGCTGGCCCTTCTACACTTAAATTTGTTTTTAAGATTTAGTAAGGCTGATTAGGGCAACAATTTGTTAAGCAATTTACACAGTGCCTTGAAACTCTATTCTACTTTTCTTAAACTAAGAAAGAGACAGTCAGTGTCATTACATTGTCAGCTTTTGAAAATTATTTTGAGTCAGTTCCACCAAGGTCTAAAGATTGTAATTGGAGGTTTCCAATTTCAGTTTAATACTGTCAAGTTCAGCAGTATAATAGGAATAATCCACATAAGTACTCCCATCATATAGTCTCATTATCTATAAACTGCTCCAAGTGCTAAATTTAGGACTCTTGTATCAACAAAGTCCAAGCTGGATTGAATGTGACGTCCTTATAAGATCACATGAATTAACTCCTGATCCTCCTAATGTTACTGAATTCTCATCACCCGACCATTGGCATTTCCTGTTGGCATTAAGATCTTGGGCTGTAACAATGGTGACAAATGTTGTACAAAGTGACTCCACCCATTAGGTGGCTTTGGATTCAGGGCAGGGAACAGCCACTTGGGTAAGACTTGTGCCAAGCTTCATTGATAGCAGCCAGTTTGGGCTAGCGCCATCGTATATCTATTTACGGTTCCCATGTTCTATGAACATTTCTGTCATTACATATGTAGATATGTGACATGTCATGTCAAATCAAAAGGAGACACTTTTGGGCAGGTTATCAATTTTTTTTTTTACAGATCTTAAATATAGATATATTTTGCTCCACAATGCCGTTTTGCCGTTTTCCACAATGAAATCGGACATTCCTTTGCAAAGATATTGAGTTCGTAAGTTATGGTATTATAAAAATGGAAATTAAAGTTTAACACAGTGCAACAAGTTAAACTCAATTTACCCTTGCTGAGAAATGGACCAATCCATGTTATTGTTTACCGGGTCAGATGTCAATCATTGTCATGCAGATAAATTTGTATTGTTTGGCTCGACCCGGGAACCAATGGGATTTACGCCTTTCAGCGGGTTTCGGGCGTGATTAGGTGGTTATTTATTCACTGTTGGTTTTGTATTGGACACGACAACAACAAAAATCTTTTTCAATTTCTCTGTCTTGGGGTAATAAGATATCGGCCTTTAAAAATATTATTGCCAATGTTGAGAGTAGGAATTACCTTGAAAAATGTCTCAAAAAATACAAGATGCCAGTTATATTCCGATCTGAAACTATCAGACAATATTTTTAACATTAATAACATCACAAATTTGCAGCAAACTCAAATTGTTGAAAAAATCACCCGCGGACAGATTTTTGACTATTTCTCCATTTACGATCCTGCCCAAAAGTGTCTCCTTTTGACATGACACATCACATATATTGATCATCTTTGATTTGTACAGCTGAACTGTTACTCCAACCCCAATCCTTACTCTAATCCTTACTCTAACCCTAACATTAAACACAAACTGTTGATACCTCAACCTAAGTTATAACCCTTATCCTGGAACCCTAATTCTTGAGCATCTGGCAGCCCTAATCCTAAGGTATTGGTTAAACTTGATGCAGTTGGCTTACTCTGGAATGATACAAACATTTTACATAAATATTCCGTGTTTGACTTTGTCACATGACATAGGATGCCAATTTGATACAAGTTCACAAGTCTTGCTGGGTGGGGGTGCTTGTTTGGACTGATTTTTGGAAGTTGGAACACTTTTGGTTAAATTTGATGCAGTTGGCTTTCTGGAATGACAGACATTTTACATAAATATTCCATGCTTGACTTTGTCACATGACATAGGATGCCAATTTGATACATGTCTTGCTGGGTGGGGGTGCTTGTGTGGACTGGTTTTTGGAAGTTGGAACACTTTTAGAGAAGTCCATTAGTCTCCATCACAACCAGGATCAGGGTTTTCAGCACCATCTGTGTGGCAGTACCTTTATATATATAGCTGAGAATCTGATAAATGCATTTGCCACATCATATCTCAAGATTATGCTCAACATCAAAACCCTTGGCTGTGTGAGTGGTGCCCAGATCTGTACTGTGATTGATGCCCAGCCTCTTGTCATCCTGGTGAGGCAGCATCAACTTCGCTTCCTCAGGCGCATCCTAGGGATGCAGGAGGGAGAGCCTTGCAGAAGATGTGCTCTTTATGCCAAATATGAAAATTCATATATGAAATTTTTTTGGTAAAAACTTGACCCTATTTTTTCGGATTTTAGGGTCGGACAAAAAGGGCAATACAGATCTTTTTAAAGCCTATATGTAAGTAGGGGCAAATTCCCACCCTGTTTTTCTCAAAACTTTGCCAACCCTGACCCAGGAGCCAAACAACTTGTGACTGAGAGAGTCAATAAAAATTCCTTTAAAAAAGGAATGGGGCGCCCAAATTATGTGAGCTTGGACGAGATATGGTGAATTCCATGGCATGGTGTTTAGATTTGGTCCCGGGATTTGGTATCATAATGATTTTTTCTAGGGAAGAGTAGAAGATGATCAAATGCAAGACAAATGTGTTTGATTGGGGAAGGTGTATCACAGGACCGTTTTGGATGAAATAAATTGAATTGGAATGAAGCTGTCGTGTCAATTTGCGATTATGTGGGGTGGGGAGTTCAATTTTGGGGCATATTGTAGTGATGATATTGCTTTGGATATTGAATATTGTTGAATTTCGTTATGCAGGGGGTATATGATGGATAGTATAGAAGAGGATCTACCCCTATGTTGACCAAAAGAAAAGTTTTTATGAATGTATAACGTCTGTGATACATATACATCATAACGTCTGTGATACATATACATCATCTACTTGCTAATACACTGAAAATCTAATAGAGATGAAGGATAAAAGACAATTACAGAACATTCATTCTTCAAAAGTAGCTATATGGGTATACAATGTTTACAAGATAAGAACGTTAATGTTTTGTACATGAACGTAACATCTTTGATACATAGTTGTTAACACACTGAAAATCTGACTAGAGATTTACAATTTGATGATATCCAAAAGAATACTTACTAACTTAGCATTGAAGAATTAAAATAATTACAGAACTTTCATTTGTTAACATACACGTAGCAATGATTAACAATGTTGAAAATACAAACGTAACGCTTTGTTCATAAACATAACATCCTCGACACATAGGATCCGCATAATTTGTTGATTAATGTCATAAACAGTCACAAAAGATTTATGGTCTGATCATTTTATCATTTTAAGGGGGACCCGATATTGCATTTGGAAGAACCAGGCTTTTCAATTACTATCAAAACTGCTGGGTACCAAACTTTTTGATACAGCTTGTATAGTAATTTGTTCTAATTTCCATGCAAAAGGAGCCAGTTGTTTCATCCTTAAAACAAATAGGCTACACCATAATTTCCAATTACCCCATGCAGAATTGCAGATAGATAAGACCTTGGTAAGATAAGCGTGTTAATTGTTATGTCACTATCACTATCTTGATCTTGATAAGATGCCTGACTTTGAAACTTTGGGTACAAAAACTCATACTCTGCAAGTTAGGTCAAATTTTGCACTATGATTGTTTATTTGAGCTTATTGGACTATGCCATTCAGATTAGGCTATTGTAATCCATAGTGTTGGTCACCGCTCATCGGGTTCTAAGAGGCGTAAACTGGTTACAAAGGTCAAAGTGGTTACAAAAGGTCAAAGGTCTCGATTTATTTGGTGTTTTTACAAATCCATTAATTTTGTCTTTTAAACAAAGAATATACGCACACCATTTTATCCTGTGCATAACAGAAAACAATAATAAAATCAAATCCAAGCATATTGTGGATTTATTTCTGAGCAAGGGCATAATTTTAGCAAAATAGCACAACAATTGCGGAGTAAATCTAGTAAGACTGAAATTAGAAGCTACTCACAAGTACATGCCAATATTGTGGGACGCCTCCGTAGAGGGCGCCCCAAAAACTGCTAACCTTGGCACTCAGGTGTAACATAACCCATGCATCTGTGACTGTTGATGTTGGCCTTAACATTGAACATCAAGTGCCATAACATTATTTATGGCATTGCAGAATAGCAAAGTGAGATACAAAATCTGGTGCAAGGTCAAGGCAACTGGTGAATCTATGGAGCAAGTCAAACTAGTCTCAATTCCAAGTGCAAAATTCAATGTCCCACATCAACAAGTGACATAATATATTTTGACCTCCTGTTAAGGTGTATGAGTTTACATTTCAAAGGATGCAGTTCATAACCTCCATCTATCAAGCATAGCTCAAACTTTGACCTCAAGTTGAGGAGTGTGAATGTTTGTACCCAGATATTAAAAGGTCATACCCATGAACATGCAAACTTATTGAGGTTAAGGAACTGTGTCCCAACAGAAGAGTTCATTTGACATCATATTGAGATGGGATGAGTAGGGCTGTAACACCACCACCTTTAGTAATGATGATGATGCTATCTGTTGGATGACACATTTTTGGGATGCACTCTGGTTCCATCTTATCTTTATTATCGTGCCCTGGTTTGTTTTCCGGGCTAAGTCTGACTACGGGATTCACAACATTATTTCTGGGATTCCACAGCTGGAAAAACAAGTTTTGTGATTACTTATGTGACTTCTTTTGCAAAGTTCGTTCTGTTCTTTAGAGAGTAAAAACATCACAGAGAATCCCTCAAATTCAGTACAAACTGCCACTGGTTCTGATCAACTTATCTTTGACACTGATAGTTCTCATCTGGAGATTTAAAGTGCTTATAAGGAAGTCTCTTTTTGAAC
The DNA here is from genome assembly GCF_039555335.1 of Amphiura filiformis. Lineage (NCBI taxonomy): Eukaryota > Metazoa > Echinodermata > Ophiuroidea > Amphilepidida > Amphiuridae > Amphiura > Amphiura filiformis. The sequence continues at coordinate 7,600,007 of NC_092636.1, read as the reverse complement.
TTTGACCTGAACTTAAGGGTAAGTAGAACTATATGTAAACATACCTTAAATCATACTAATACATTAGCAACATTAGAACCAAACTGTATTATTGGTGAAAGTGCAAATGTGTCTATGAATCAATGTTGATGTAAATGTGTATTTGTCATGGATCTGAGAGTTGGTCGGCATTGCCAATACCTTACTTATCGCATCCAAATGGGCTACTACTAGGGTGTGCGCTCTTGAAGCAGCAAAGTCCCTGAATGGTTGTTTAATGGTTTATGGAATGATGTGGGGCCATAGTGGTCAGCGACAACCTGTAAAGTGTGCTGAGGCTTGTGGATCAACGTCTAGGTGTTGTGCCTGTGCATAGCGCACTATAAATCACTGCGCTTTTTTATTATTATTTTTTACTTCAAATGCTTTGCTTGCTGAACGATTTCAGAAGAGAAAATGTAAGACATAGTGGAAGAAATGCCCTGCAACCATAAACTAGTTCTTAAGTCAAGTTAGCTTTTAAGCTAACTTGATAAACTTTAATCGAACGCCTTTGTCGATTAAAATCGACAAAGGCGTTCGACTATGGTGCGATAGGTTGCGGGTTCAAACCCTGGCTGTGCCTAGTATGCTCTCATGGAAAAATTGAGTTAGCTTGAAATTCCCCTGGACAAGAAAGTAACTGCTAATTGTCTTGTTGTACACGTACGAAACTCAGGGAGCTGATCCTGGTTGCGATGGTTATTTGTGGAATGTCTAGGGTGTGCGCTCTTGAAGCAGCAAAGTCCCTGATTTGTTGTTAAATGGTTTATGGAATGATGTGGGCCGTAGTGGTCAGCGACAACCTGCAAAGTGTGCTGAGGCTTGTGGATTAACATCTAGGCGTTGTGCCTGTGCGTAGCACACTATAAATCACTGCGCTTTAAAAAAAAAAAGAACATGTAGGCTGTATTTTTACACAAAGGCTGCAGATCACAAATGCACTTTTTGTTTGAATTTTTTTTATTTTTAAAAAGTTCTTGTGTTATTTGCATGCATACTGGTATGCTTGAAACCAAAAATTATTGTGATGTGACCTACATATTGTTTTTAAATGATTGGACCATTTTTTATTTCTAGAACTATTTCCAAACTTTTAGGCACTTCTGTCACTATAATCTTCATTCATGTCATAAAGATAAAGATAAAGAACTGCAACTTGAGCACTTCCAACTTCATTAAACACAATGTTGCAAGGCAGCAAGGGGGTGTTTTGTTCTAAAGCACAACAGACTTTGGTAAAGAAACTGGGTGGTTCTGCAATGTTGGACGTCACAACTTGACAATGACAACATTTGGCAACACTGATGAAGCAGTCATCTTCCAACACAATTATCACTGCTGTCATCATGGCTCTACTAAGTAAGTAAAGCAAAACTGTTCCCAAGTGACATTTCATAATAGGAAAGCACATTTTCAGTAAATTATCAGTAAGCTTTTACTTCTGCACAAGTTTCCTGGCCTGAACATGAAAAGAATAAAATGGATAAATCATCATGGTGATAAAGTATTATAAGTATTATTCCATTTGAATTAAGTGTAGTACATATCTTGCACTTTTAAACATTTTAGCTACCCCTGTATTTTACAAATATGACTTATGAGGGCCTTCAGAAGTGGACTCCGGACCAAATGTTGTAATCATCACCTAGCCCGAAACATCAGGGCTCTAGTTGTTCCTAAACCTCACCATAGGGCCATGAATGCGATACATGTAGAAACGGGGCACCCTGAACTCAACTCACACTACTGATGTCTCGATGACCGCTTCTATTTATAGGAAGAATTTCAAAACACAGCAACGATAACGGTCACAAATCTGGTCATTTTACATCCTAAAATGTCTTCAAAATTTACGAACATGCACCAAATATGCTATGTTTAAGTCTCATCTTCACTTGAGGAACGGTAGGAAGTGGTATTTGAAAAAGTGGTATTTTGTGTGTACCCTGGATACGGTAGACATCTCAGACCTGCATGCATAGAAGTCGGTGGAAATCGTAGTGACGGAGGTTTGAGTATCTTGGGCTAATCATCACCCCTCTCTGTCCAAGACCCACTTTCAAAAGCCACAGTGGTTTATATATACACCAAGGGTGGGCACATAAATGAGGGGTATCTTTGGGTCAAAGCACAAGAGCAAGGTGTACTTTTATTGATGGCTCATTGGTCTTTTTATCCTGTAGGCTGTTTGCTTTTTGGTTTCTACTAGGACATGCCTCTGTGACTCTTAATGTGGATCTCAACCCCACATCACACCCTATCTACACCCCAAGACATGCAATGTCCTAGAATTGGACTTAAAATGCTTTGAAAATCATCTCCACTGACCTACATTTCAGTCAACTATTAGTACTATTGATTAGGCGTCTTTAGTCTGGCTAGCTTTTTGCGACCAAGGATGTCAGAAATAGGGTGAGATTGATATCTGATATTATTCGTTAACCCCACAAAATTTGAACTAAAACAGAGCTCTCCTAAACAAAAGATGCAGAGTTGATGTTAAAACTTTTGATTGGCTCTAATTAGATTGGAAGTGTTCTTTTTTCTTTTCGACATCTTACTAAACCTGACTAAATCATTCAGTGTTGAAATACAGCTCTCCCATAATGCCCAGGGACCATTACCCTGATTGGAACTATTACCCTGATTGGAACTGGCTGCGAGGTCTTTGTCATCACATGCATACAAAAGTACTAAACTTAGATTAAATTTCATTTCATGTGTGTTTGATGTTTAGTATGCACTCTGCATGTTGAATTTCAGCTAATTTCTAGGCTGACCCACAAGGCAGACATCTTCCTTAAATAATAAATCCATTTCATGTGTCTTTAGTGTTTTATAGTATGAACTACTCTGCAAGTTGACTTTCTAGGCTGATCCTCAGGGCAGACATCCTCCTTACATTTGCAAATAACCAGAGGGATATTACGTAAAATCGGATGCATTTGATACTTTCATCGTACAAATCTCTCCATCGATGATAACAATATCCCCTTAAGGTTTGCAATAATATTGGGATAAACACCTAAAAAAAAGCATGTGATGGGTATAGTTGTGGAGATGAACTCATGGAATGTTATTGTGTGACTGAGTGAGCCAATACAAGCAATGGCCCTGTCAACGCCGGCCTGGTCTGTGCTAATGGGGGAGGGGAGGGCATCCAGCCATTCTAGTTGAGGTGAATTATCTTTTGTTCTTTATCATAGCACACTTTGAACTGTATTGGAGGAATTCTGTTGTTGTACAACACTGTTTCATGGTTTTCATCCACGTAAGCATTGGCTTAGGAAGATTTTCAACGTGGGGGGGGGGGCTGAAAACTGATAAAATTTTGGTGGGCGCACCCTCGGAGTCAGAAAATGTTGCTAAAAATAGATCACAAACACCCATTTTCCCTCTATTTTATCACAATTTTTTAACTTCACCAAGGATTATGGGGGGGGGGGGCTGAAAGGTATTCCAGCCCGCACCAAAATTATTGAGGGGCTGAGCCCCCTCAAGCCCCCCCAGTTCCTAAGCCTATGGTAAGCTTTTGCTTAGTGGGAGCCATTATGCCAATGTTGTGCCTACATCCATTGGCAGTGCGTTTGGGGGAAGGATCCAATCTGGAAATTTGCCTAATAGTTGCCATTTTGGACCCAAAATTGAAAATTCCCTGGTTTCAATATCTGACCGGGGACAGGGTTACATTGATCCCCATTATGATTAGGGCAAACCCCAAGATTGTAGGAGGGGACTGGGGCTGCTGGTGTTGCCACTCTCCACATCACAATATTTACAAAGATAGCTTATTACTTGTGTTCCAAAAGAGGCAGGAATGACTAGAGACCATAGACAGGCATTCATAACAAGCATCAAGATTTCCAATGGGTACTTCGGATTGACAGGTTTTTTTCTTCTATCCAATGGGGTATCGGTTAAAAACTTGTTGCTTGTTCAACTGGTGACCTGATTTTCTTGTGTAGGACAAGAAGCTATGCAAAAAAATCAGATAAAATAGAAAATTATATCTAAATCCGGGATCTAAATTGATACATCCACAGAGTGATAATTTGTCAATCCAATTAATTAATTAATTAAGTTATTTATAAAAGAACATTAATTATTTCAAGAAATCATCATTCATAGTGAGTCTGTTCCACTCCTGCTATTACCCAAACTCTTTTCCAGTAATTTATTTCTCTCCTTTTTCCTCAAGCATGTCAAGTTAAGTTCAAAAACATCAATTCTGAATCAGACATTTCAATTTTTATTCAGAATCAATCGTTTTGGTACCCCTTACACTTAAATTAGTTTATCAATGCTCTATATTCACCAATAGCCAGTGGATATCAGGGCTTTGATTCCCCACCAGTGGCATAACCAGGGGGAGCACAGCCCCCAGGACATTTTGCCCTCAACCCTCATGTGGGATGCTGGCCACCAAAAATCTCATGAGAAATGTCTTGCTGTGCCACCATCTTGAAATCCAAATTAACCTGTAACTTGCACTTTACATAATGCCATGGTAGCGTTAATGATGAGGATAGCCCTGCACATCTTCACCTGGGCACCTGATGGAAGCACATTCACCTTAGAACAGTGCACTAAACAATAACACATTGTGACTGGATCGCAGTCAATTGCATTCTTAACCCCATACCATCCCTTCTGTACTACCATGCATACTACTAGTACTCATCATGACATGCTGTTCTAATCAAGTAAAATGCTATCACATAGCATTTTGAAGTTCTAAAGGTGAATTATGTGTTTAATTTCATTAACTTTGAAACTTTGTTCCTAGACAAAATTGAGCTACACAGTTGCCAGTAGTGTGCTAATCACGGTTTATTCCACATGTTTCTCTATTGTATGTTGCATAACTTGCATCATAGATAGTGAAGAAGCTTGCATTCAGCAGTTACCCCCAAATTTGTATCCTTGGGTTTTTGTTATTCACTAGGTAACACAACAACTTTTTATTAATTTCATTTAAACCCTGATTCTTACTACCAGTTGACTGGCCAGTATAGTCCCACCCGTTTTTTCGTGAATATTTTTTTTTTTTTTAAGTTTTTTATTTTTTCGGTTTTGTTGTGACCCTAGACCTAGACATAAATGCTAGGATCATTCACGGTTGACCTAAAAAAAATTTAAAAAAATTCAAGATGTTTTGTATTTTTAATATGAAAATTGATACTTTGTATTCATTTCATACTCTATTAATGATTTCAAAATGCATTCAAATTCAATGCATTTTGAAATCATTAATAGACTATGACATGAATACAAATTATCAATTTTCATATTAAAATAAAAACATCTTGAATTTTTTTTTTTTTTGAATGATCCTAGCATTTAGGTTTAGATCCTGGGACACTCCAAAGCCGAAAAAATAAATAACTTTAAAAAAAAAAATAAAAATAAAAAAAAAAATAAAATTTTAAATTTCTGAAATTTTTCGAAAATCTGGGGGTGGGACTTTACTCGAAGGTGGGACTATACTCGCGTCAGTACGGTAATTATTTTGGAGACTACAAACAAAAACCAAAGAGTTGCAACAGTTGTAGGAGACATAACCAAAAAATAATACTTGTACTAGATTTGCTTAAATGCACCCTCAATACTCGTCAACTGGGCGTGGCTTCATGCCATTGCTGATTATCGGCAATTGCCAAAGCAGCCAATAAGAGCACACTGCGTGATTATAGGCCTATTTGATAAAAAGAAATGATTGTAATCATTGGTTACCCTGTCAAATGTCAATAAGAATCTACAAATTATCAAAAACAATTGACCTAATCCTATAAAACTGATATACGAGGGGGTATCAAAAAGTTTTAGAAATCGCCCAGAAGTGAAAGAGCTATATCAGTGAAATTTTGTCAGTGCAATCACTGGTCCTTATGTACATTATGGTCCAAAAATGGTCTCATAGGTATGTTTACTTTTTTTACAGGTGGCACTAGATGCCAATAACCTGCTGCCCCAGTTACTGTGCATAAACTGCAAGATTGAGAAAATTGAGGCAAGCAGCGTTATTAAGATCCTGCATTTGAAGGGTTGCAGTGCCTAGAAAATCGATGATGAAATGAAAGTTATCTTCGGTGGTGATTGTGATATTGTCACTGTTGCTTTTTGGAAAATGAATTTTTATTTCATCACAGATTTTCTGGGCACTGTAACCCTTAAAATGGAACTTAATCATGCTGCATGCCTCAATTTTCTCCATTTTGCTGGTTATGTGGTTACATAGGCAGGTAGTGACATCTAGCTCCTGTAAAAAAAAGTAAACATACTTATGACACCATTTTTGCACCACAGTGTACATAAGGACCAGTGATTGCACTGACAAAATTTCATTGATATAGCTCTTTCACTTCTGTGCGATTTCTATAACTTTTTGATACCCCCTCGTACACAAGTAGTAATTTAGAACCATACTATGAAATACTGGCTTGATTTTAAACCTGGGCAAGCCCTGTCTACCAACCAACAGACTTGTTCACCAGTCCCCAGAACTGGCGGCCTATAAAAATGCATACACAAGTAATTTAGGCCTACACTATGTGTAGAGGGCAGTGGCGGTGCTACGGGGTCAGAACTCTTGCCCCAAAATAACGCAAATTTCACCTTTTTGCGGTGATTTTGCCCCCCTGAAATTCACTTTGCCCTTCAATGCCCCCCCGAAAAAAAAAAAAAATTCCTGGCGCCGCCACTGGTAGAGGGTAACAGGCTTGATTCTAAACCTCAGTAAGTCCTGTCTACCAATAAACTGATATCTTCACCAGTCCAAGAACAGGGGACCTATAAAAATGGCATACACAAGAAAATATGTAGGCCTAGCCTATACTATAGGAGTGGGGGGGGGGGGAACAGACTTGATTCTAAACCTCAGCAAGTCCTGTGTACCAATAAACTGACATCTTCACCAGTCCCAGAGCTTTTTTCACATGACACAGTATAATGTAGGTCATCATTGGATGATAGTAAATTGAAGCTGAGAGTTTTATGAGGTGAAGGTGTTAGAAGGTCTGCACAATGTTTTTGTAAAGACTACAAACAATCCAATGCTACATTTATATGAAAGCATAAATCTAGGTATCTCTAACAACTGAAGACAACAAGGCATTTGGTTTACTTTGGTTTCCTATGTTTGCTGCCATCTGGATGCTCCCTTAAATGATTGAAATAAGTCAACAGGGATATATTCTGGATTTGACAAAGCGACAGGGGAATGAGGAAGTTATAATTGAAGACCGAATTAGTTTGCGTATGACATCCTGTGAACCAGATCAAACATGCCATACTGCGCAGTTAGTAAGTATTTCAAATAGAAGTTATTCAATTGTCTATTCTATTCAAAAGTCATACTCCCCCTGTGGAAGACTCTAGTTAAATCTTCCACAGTCATAATGTGGATTTTAAATTGAATAGCCAAATGGGCTATTCCAGAAAATAGATGCACACCCCCTATAGAGGAGTTCGGATTTCCAGACTTTTTGTCCAGTCGTGACTGTTGGAAATCCAAGCTTTTAAAGTGTCCAAAGGCAAACAAATCCAGCAGAAAAATAGCTCAAAGTCAGAAATCCTCAATTTGAGAGCTCATTTTAGACATCCAAGCTTTTTCAAGTGAAATGGCAACTGGAATTCCAGTCGTTTTCTAGAAAGCAGACTTGGAGATCCGGACATTTCTTTTATTGAAAAAGTTACTCCTCCATAGGGGGTGTACACTTATTTTCTGGAATAGCCCAATAGCTCATCCGCTCATCTGATGAAAGACCAATACTTACGTCTTGGGTTCTCCTCTGTGACCGATTCCAAGAAGTCTTGCATCGTCATGTAAATCTGTCCATCCAGCTCACGAGATGCAAAAGATTGAAATCTCTGTTCTTTATCTGAGACCGGGTAGACATCATCCTGGGATAACAAAGATAACAAAGATACATACACTATTATGAAAAGTACTCAAAAATATCTTAACAGATCGTGAAAATATAATGAATTACACAAAGAGGTATAATAACACATCACAAATGTCTCTCTCTAGCAAATCCCACAAAATCCCACACCTTGGATACCTTCCCCTGAAGTGGAGCAGGACCAGGTAACGCACAGGGCCCAAATTACCACATAAATATTCCTTTAAAAAAGGAATGGGCGCCCAATGGAAGCTTTGATGTGATGTGCTGAAATCCAGGGGGGGGGGGCATATCATAATTTTTCTTGGTGGGTATATTCCCCAGAAATTTGTAGAAGCATTGTAAAATTGAAAGTTAAGAGAAATTGGATCTCTATGATGAGTCAGTTGCAACATTATCAGTTCAATAGCAATTGCTAGCATTCTGAACCCAATCCCCATTCTCTCACCATGATCAATGTCATGATAAATCTGCAAATGTATAACAAAATTATTTTAAAATCAAATTTTCTAGTAGGTAATAGTAATACCTCACAAAATATTCTACAGGTTTCTCTTAGTCTTAATCCCATGTGCACTACCTGCCAATTTACCAGCAAAGAACTATTGTGAGTGGTTACATAGAGGGTATATCATATATTGAGCCAATCAGAGATATGGTAAAAATACTTAGCAGGACTGAAGGGGATTAAAGAGGAAGCCCTGCCAGAGCAGTTCTTCTGGAGTGATCTAAACCTGCCTGGTTATCAAATTAATCAGTGACAATGTTAGCTCTGAATTTGACAGGTGCTAATTGATGTTTTAATGTTATTGCACCAATTAGCACCTGTCAAATTCAGAGATAACCTTATCACTGATTAATTTGATAACCAGGCATGTTTGGTTCACCCCCGAACTGCTCTGGCAGGGCTTCCTCTTTAAGCTTAAATTTGCTTGGAGATCTTAAAGGCCTATTTTGATTGTTTACTCAGATGATTATATAGAGGTACTAAGAAAGACCACAGAGCCAATGAGGTTTTAACTTTTGCATTTCTTTGGCGATAAACTTTCTTAGAGCAACTTGGCAAGTTTCACAAAATGGCATGTTTTAAATTTGTGTTAATTAGTAGCTTGTCCTACTTTCATTGCTTCCCATCTAACTGACCAGCATGCCCTCTGCATTCTTCGTCGGACAAGACCTATTTTTTGCCAGCTTCTGTACCGCCCGTTTACATAGTGCCTTATGTTGACTTCAGTCGAATTTGTGTATAAACAGGGTTGCTGCGTTTTGAACTCAACTTCAGAATTTGACTTCAAATGATGAACTGGGTCAAGATTTTTTATATTTCAAACTTGACTACAAATCAAGATTTAGCAGTGTAAAAGAACACACAAATAGGAGTCAAGTTCATCATGGTTACTGCAGCATAATTAAGTGAAGGGTAAAAGTTTAATTCACTTTTGTTTTGAAGTTAACTACCATTCTCTACTAAGTGTAAACACTCTTGTCAAAAATTCATTTATGCTAATCCTTTGTCACAATTTCAAATTTAATGTTGCAGTTGACTTTTCTCTGTGTAAACGAGGTCATACAATTAGACCCATTTATAGCTTTTACTGAGATACGCACCATGAAGCTGTTTGTTATTAGCACATTTATCAGGGTTTTGAGTTCAAGAAACTAGACCCTGCTGCTCCTTGCATGGAATCCTCCATCCCTCCTAGTGGTAGATAGAATTGGTTCAAAAAACTCTTCTGGGTTTATTCCTTGTCATCTTTTCAAGTCAAAATGGATTTAAATTGATACACAGAAACAGAGCCTTTTACCTCCATGAACTTGTTTATTTATATGATATAATTTGATGTTGCATGAAAATTATTCATCCCTGTAGGACTTAAAACTTTTAAAAAACTACTATTTTTAGTTATTCGGTCATTCTTTCTATATTTTTCTCTTTATCAAACATCCCCACTCAAACTTCAAAGTCATTAACATTTACTTGCAAAACTAAGACATTTTTAAAATGGCAAATAATACAGAATCATGAAGAAAGTAGCAATTTTGAACATAATCATACAAAAATAATAATGAAACTTTCCGATGGCTTGGGGGGTTTAAGAACATTATACAATTAAGTGTTTAATTCACAAGATGAGCGATGTAGAGTTTGTACAAGATTGGCATCATCTTTGTGTAGGATGTATGTGTGCATGTGATGGTGTCACTGTAAGCTTGAATAATATCTACTTCAGAGGAAAAAATTGGTGCCTGGAAATAAATATTGAATGTGATAATGTAATTATTCCACAAAGAAATGGTTCTGTGGTTTTTTTAGGATTTAGAATTGGTAAATGCTAGACAAGTGGCTTTCAACTCCCTTATTTTGCCCATCATTGTCAAACTTGCGGCATTTTGAACCCGTCTATATCTAGGACTGAATGTACACCATTCTTTCAAATTCCTTTACATTCCTTACAACAATTTTCCGACTTTCATTGTCGTCATCATATTTAAGAAACGTAAGAAAGAGCATTAAATAGACATGACATTTTGTGACAGCATCCGGGCTCTCCTCATTAGTGGTCTGCTCATTAATTAGACTCCTTACGTTCATTAGTGGTTACTTTAGTACATTTATCTCACACTGAAATCAAACACAGTGTATACTACCAAAATTGATCAAATTGGGTAGGACTTGCTCACTCAGCCACCCGCCCACTTCTGGCTGGTCCTGAATTTGATCTGTTAATGGAGTGATTAGCCAAATAGGGGAGGTGAAAATTGCCTCGCACAGGGAGAGTAACAATCCGAGGTGCCAAAGCTGGCAGATATTTTGAGTCCTAGCATCAGTTGGTGGGTGAGGTCAAATTGGTAGTTAAGTTCTGCGGAATAACTAGGTCATGTTCCATTACTAGATGTATGGATTCGGGCAACAGACAGGCTATCTGCAACACTTTACTTCTCAATGTTTGGGGTCAAATACAGGTTAGGTTGGATTGTAACTTGCTTTAATATCTGATGATGATGCCTCAATAAAAGGCTGGCTGCAAAGAGGCACAGTGAGATAGGAAGGGAATGGAGAGGAGGGTGCATATCACTGCACACCTGTTGAAATTCAGGAAGATAGTACAGTTCAGTCAAAGTTTGTCCACAGTTGGCCTATTTCCACATGTTTTATAAGGAGTAAACACAGCCTATAGAATTACTTGGCATGTCTACAAAGATGACCAAATCTACTGTTCAGAAATCATGAATAAATGATTTAATTTCATCTCTTCTTACAAGGGTGTTTTTGTTACAAAATATAGCGCTGTGCAGCATAAGTGTGGATGCCACTAATAATATTTTTCTTTACAAAAAGGGCTCTGATTTTGTGCAATTACAAAGCATTTTACTAGTGAAGAGGAGCTCGACGAGACAGGCTCGTTTGAAATCAATGGTTACATAAATAAGTACAACATTAGATGAGACCATGGCTTATTCTGAGAATCTTCGGAAAACCACCCTAGGCCATCAAACCACCAAAGACACATAATGAGACAAACTACACATAAAATGTTGACCAAACTGGATAAATTGTGTACTCATGGATGTAGTATTGATTCTATTCCCATCATTATATCGCCTTAGGACTGGATCTCCTGCTGGGGTACGACAGCCTCCAGGCACTCGCTAAACACATTCTGAACCACAGTGGCCCTGGGGGCAAATTGCCCAAATACTCGTGAATTAGGGCTGCAAAATGATTCTAGGATTACGTGCCATATCTAATCATTCTAATGACCGGCTGAAGGCAGCGCTCGCTGTGAAGGTGTCTCGGACTTCATTCGATCCGCTCAGGTAATAAGCCAAACAAAACAAAAACCGGTAATGAACATGTCAAACAAGACTCCTCAATGACCTATGCTCTTTCACATTTCAATCGCGCTAACATTTTCTCATCTTTTACACCTCAGTTCAACCTGTAGTATGTACCTTCTTTTGAAAGTCCCAGTTTCAGATCTGTGTTCATGTATTGGGTGTATCTAACCATAATTAAACTCAATCTCTATACCCAAGTGTCTTTAAACATTGCTACATATGTAATCAAAATCATTTTCCATAAAACAATCCCATTAAAACAATTTCTCCAAATACTTTTCAATTGCAACTCATTTACATCTGTGTACAAATCATTGTCTAATCCCAGAGGACATCTAACTATCTCCTCCACGCTTCATCCTCCTTTTGTTGATAGCCTCATCACACACTGCGCAGTATGCGCTGAGTACTCGCAGCAAGCATTCCTAGCTTTTCTTGGGTGCAAACTAACCAAAAGGCAACAAACTAAACCAGCAGGAGATGTTGTAGTAAGCCACGCTCTTTGATTGACTCAAAAGTAGCGAGGACTATAATGTTGGCGAGTTGTTTATGTCATTGCTATTCTTACCTTTTTAAAGGGATAAGTTAAGGTGGTTATGGAGGCATTATAAAAGTGCTCTAAACATGCTTTAAACAGATTAATTGAGTAGAGCAAAAATACACTGATCAATATGCCTTTTGTTTGAGTCAATCGGACATACGGTTGTCAAAATATATATCAATTTATATTTTCTTTGTATCTTATTGTTTTTTTCAATAATCAATCAAGTTAATGAGCTAAAATGACTGGAGAAGCTCATTTACATATAATTTTTGCCAATATTTTGCTAAAAATCCATGCATAAATGTTCAGGGTACTTTTATTTTGCATAATTTTGCCCTAAAACTTGGTCAAAGTGTTTCTAATATGTTCTAATGTATTGTATAGTGAAGCCACCCCCTAATTTGCATATTTGCATAATTAATTAGCATTTATGCATATTAGCTCATTAATTATGCAAATATGCAAATTAGAGGGCTGCTTCACTATATAATACATTAGAACATATTAGAAACACTTTGACCAAGTTTCAGGGCAAAAGTATGCTAAATAAAAGTACCCTGAACATTTATGCATTGATTTTAGCAGAATATTGGCAAAATTACATATTAATGAGCCTTTCCAGTCCTTTTTAGCTCATTAACTATATTGATTATTGACAAAAACAATAGGATACAAAGAAAATATAAATTGATGTATTTTTGAAACCGTATGTCCGATTTGCTCCAAACAAAAGGCATATTGATCAGTGTACTTTACCCTGCTCAATTAATCTGTTTAAAACATTCTCAAAGCATTTTCTAATTTCTAGAAAATGCATCCAATACCACCTTAAAGCCATGATTTCTCTGTGATACGGAAAAACTGAAAAATTCACGGAATTCGGGGTTTGCTCACGGAAATTTGAAAATGCCACAAAATAGTGAAAAACTGTGTAAAATGTCTAACTTTTGTGTTGATTTGCAAAAGAAAACAAAGAAAAGTGATAATTTAGCAGTAAATCAACCATTAAACAATCCATTCTAGCATTTATTCTAAGCCTACGATCCAAGATTCTGGCCGATACAGCTATCAGAAGTACACACAAGACAATTGATGATGCTTAATTTTAATGGGGATGTTGAGGGGAGACTACAGTAAAAAGGTACATATAATTATATAAGACAAATTACACTTTTAAAAACATGCTTGTATTCACTTTTCAGTGCTTTATAATGTAAAACGGAAAATCACGGAATCATCCAATTTGTAACACAGAATTAAAATTTTGTAACACGGAAAAATCGTGGCTTTAGGATAAGTGCCCTAATCTAAATAAAACACATCTCATGATCATATTATATCTGACTAGTAGTAGTATTCATTTTTATAATGATACTTATGTATATTAAAATTTGAAGCACATTCTTACATGCATTATCTCTTTTTACAGTCCACTGGTACGAGATTGCTCTTGTACAATTTACAAGATTGGGGCAGTGCTCAAATTGCTATGAAGTCCAGTCTATAAAAGTGTATGTTACTTGTAAACTTACCGGTACTTACTTATTTCCATACTGACTAACCTTTTGGTCTTAAATGGGCATATCTCGAAATGCCATGAAAAAAAAAGTACCCCTCTCCCGAGTGGCATCAAATGAAAGACAAGAAAATTAGTATAAAATATTCAGGGCTCAAAGTTGCTGCAAAACCCTTAACTTAGGCATTCAATGTAGTGTACAATTGTAACTGGGGGTATAGGTTAATAATAAACCTCTATCCAGGAAAGTAAACTCATCTTGCAACATCATCACAACTCCCCAATCTCTAACTCGCCACTCCATTCACCTGTAGCAAGCGTCAATTCCTTGCCGTGCATCCAATGTTAGGATAGTCACTAGGATCCACAACATGCTCATCCATCAAGGCACATTTCCTTAACCCCAATACATTTGCACATTCATTGAATGACCTTATAAAATATGGGTACAAAAACCTCATACTCTGCAACTTGAGGTCAAATTTTGCACTATGAGTGTTTAATTGAGGTTATTGAACTATGCAATTGGAATGAGGCCATTGTGATCCATAGTGAGAGAGTATCGCTGCTTGCATCCAGACGACGACTACTGGAAATCATCTCTGACATTTGTCTCATGTTTTGACAAATTTTGGCAAGTGATCATCCTGCTATATACCAAACCCATGCCAGCTACATTATTATATCACGTTATCTTGATGTAACGTAATCGATCTTATTCAAGAAGCTGTATCTTATTGCTCCAAGCTTTGCGCACTCATCTTACCACCACTGTAGCGATGTTATCACTTTGTTTGTTATGTAATATGGTGCCACTACAAGTTGATGGTTGGCAGGTTATATTTCCATCAAAATAATAACTATTGATATATTTGAAAATGTTCTCTACCAACAACGAAGTTGAGTTCATGGAGAGGGTTGATTTAAGATAGTGTCAAAGACTGGTTTTTTTGGATGTAACCGTGTAATATCTAGCTCAAAATGTTGTAACCTTGTACAAGTTTGTACTCATTTAGTTTTGCTTCTTAAAATATCTTGATGCACACACAAATGATAAATACTTTTCATCAAAATGATAATCAATTTGCTCAGGATAACACAAAAGAACATTTAACCAAATATTTGAAGTGTTTTATTTAAAATAACACAAATGAAATTGACAAGTGTTTGCACAAACCCCAAATCAAAATTTTGTCAGAAAGCACCTACACATGAATGGAACCCACAACCTTCTGCATGTTAAGTAGATATCCACACCTCATGAGAAATTCATAACTATAGTAACCAGAACCTACTGTATCAAACTTGTAGTCTATTTATAGTTTCTTATATTAATCATGTGATTCAAATGAATAATCCCAGCAAACACAAAAAAATGCTCTTAAAACATTTATTTAAAACAGAAATCAAAACATTTTAATAACATTTAAATGTTGACTTATATAAAGATCATGAATACAGTTTTAAAATGTTATTGTAAAATATTTTGGGCAAACATTTTTGCAAAATATTTTGTCAAAAGTTACATTCTGTTAGAATGTTTTTGCATCATTTTTTCAAAAACGTTTTATGAATGATGTTATTAAAACATTTTATACCCTTTATATAAGAGTAATATACATCTAAACATTTTCTGTAAAACATTGTGTGTTTGCTGGGATAATTGGCAAAGGCACGCCCTCCAAGTCAACCCCACCCTAGCGATACCCTTCGCCCTCAAGTACTTAATCACTCTTACAATGTCAATTTTAAAACAGGGCTAAAAGTTGAAAAGTGTGAGTGAGGGTGTGAGTCACCTGCTGGATCTATAACATGTTCACTAATAACAATGAAGATGGTCATTTGGCATGAATAGACACACCTTCAAAGTCAACCCCACCCTTCAGTGTTCAATCAATCTTACAATGACTGTCACAGGTAGTTGACAGGAAAAAGAGGGAATAGGTTTCCAGGGGGAAAATTTCAATTTGATTCCATGCCCCACTCCTTGCATGGCTTTACTGCTAAAAATGTGCACATGCAACATTTTGTAGCTGTTACATTAAAATAGCTCAAAGTTTTAGTCTAAAATAGGTATAACATAAATTTTGGTCAATTTTATAATCTAATATAAATTTGAAGGGGGGTGGGCAACTTTGCAAATATCCCCCCCCCCCCCCGAAAAAATATGTTTGCAAATATGTGAAAATATCAAGCATAGTTATCAAGCTTCAAGACTACTTTTAATCAATTACTGATCCCAAAGAGATCATTTTCTCTGCCCCTAGAATTATCATCACACCCTCGTCGCAATAAAACTACTAATTGCAAAGGGCTTAAGCAACGGTTTTGGAGACAACTTAATTGTCTACACAGGAATTGAGGGCATTAGTTTTCCTTATGGGCTCTCTTCAATGGCAGCATTAACAAAGATTACACAACCAGGGATACTTCTAATTAATAATAAATTGATGGAACAACAAGGGTGTGTGTATAGACCCTGGAAAGAAATTGACTTTTATTCCTTTCAATCCCTTACTGTATTTATAGCATTATATGATGGACTCATTTAAACGTATATTGAGGCACTCCACAGACAGGGAAAATGTAAAACACGATTCAAATTAGTTTATAGATTTACCAGTGGCAGATCTGACATCAAGAGAGAGGGGTCTTTTAGTGAGAAATCATTGTATTAGTGAGGTTGGGCTATTTGCAATTCAAATTGGGCACATTTTATCAGACAAAAAACATTAAAATTTCCAAATCTGTATTATAAAAACAATTAACTTCTGCATGTATAATGAGCAATTTGGTATGAATTTTGATCAGGTTGAAAAAAAGGAGGGGGTGGGTCTTTGGGGGATGTGGCAACAAATGAAACCAAATATGAATTAATTAAATTAGTGGAAGTAAAAAAGAGGTTCAATGCTGTTATACCTCATTTTTAGGGATATGTTCCCCCTGAATCATATTCTTACCTATTTATCCAGGCCTAATGTAATCATAGTAATGGTATCAGGTGACTGGCTATAAGACATTGCTAATATCTGACATTATAGAATAATTTAGGTCATTTTCTGGCATCTTAGTCATGTTTTAATTGGGATTTTTGGTACACTGAGATGTTAACGTGTACCAGAATGTGTCATTATGATATCTTTGAAACAGTTAGTGTTAGGGTTAGACTTTGGGTATCAAAGCTGTATGAGTTATCAAGGAGGTAGAACAAAAAAGTATTGACCTTTTTGGTAAATCTCATAAGCCTTTGCGATTACACCTGAGATATCATCATTTGACGTCACGCCGACTTGCAATGCGTAGTAACGATGTGCGCATCTCAGGTGTACTCAGACAAAAGGCAGATGTCCACCATTAATAACATTAATTATTTGCAGTTTGACCAAACTATATTACTGATACAGGTGGTTGTACAAACAAGTATTATTGCAAGACCAATCTATTGTAATGTCTTGTGCATGTCTGCCTTTCATCTCTTTCATCAAAAAAACACTCATTTAGATGCATGCTTGCAGATAGAATTCTACAGTATAATACATTAATGTATTCAAACATTCACTTCTGTCATTAAACAACTTTAAGATCAAGGAAATGTATAGTCTGTCAAAGTCCCAACATTTCTATCACATCAGGAAGACAATTATTGGTATTACATGCTACAAATATAAACTTTGCCTTGGTGAAATCATTCATCATTATGTAATTCTGTCAACCGAAGGAAATTTCTAATATGGAGGAATTCATAATTGAGTTTCATAGAGGGTGTTCTATTTGGCAGGAGATGAATATATGTTAATTCTATATTTCCCTCCACTTTGGTCATCACTTTTCATCTATAGCTCAATATCTCAAATACTAACACAATTATGCCCATGAGTGACACCAGGGCCGTAGCAAGCAGGGCGGCCGGGGGTGCCATGGCCGCCCCACTTTTTGAGAAATGTGTTATGTTTTTCTTTATATCTTTATTTCAATATTGGCGTATATTTGTATTTTGACCGCCCCACATTTGTGATGGCCGCCCCACATTTTTCAACCTTGCTGCGGCCCTGAGTGACACCACTGCATGATTGAGCAGAATTTGTTACAGCAATAATGTGTGATTTGCATAAAGAATAGATTCCTGTTTAGGCCAAGGAAAGTCGATTTTGAGTTTCCCGTCACCCGCCCTCACTTCATTTTCTGACCCTCACTTGAATTCATTATTGTGATTTTCCAAAAAATACCGATAAAAACTGGTTATATTTGCACAAAAAAATATGAATATCCCTTTATTTTTTGTGGAAAAATCAAAATCAAAACATGCATTTTGCTGTCAACCTTGCAGACTCTTTTTAATATACTTTTGAATTTCATTTGGGCTAAACATCCATCTTCAAGTGAGTGAGCGGCAAATAACAACGCATATTTTACATGCGTGTTGATGTTGGTCATATAACATGTATAATGAAAGGCAGAAAAATAATGAATAATGAATAATGAAAAAGTTACCTCACTTGTTTTCAGAAATTATGTGACGGGAAACTCAAAATTGACTGTTTGGGGCCTTAAATGTTTGTTTTCACTGATCACATTATCCCCTTTTAATTTCGAGCCAAACAAATGAGGTGTAACGAAGAAAATTGCGATTTCATTCCAGCGCCTACAATGCGTGTACTACACTCGCCGATCGTAACATGGAATACTACACGGAGCATTGCGCTCGACGTGTATACACATAAAGCTGTCATTCACGGAGATGTTAGCAAGCAGTCGATCGATGAACTCTGAATAAAACCGGGTCGACCCGGTTTTAATATAAAAAGTTAAATTTTACTGTTGTTAAAGCACTTCAGGCTTAGTCTTTTACGTGGTATTTTAGTACACCACTGGGCATTATAAGTAGAAATCCGAGTAAAAATGAGGGCGTCGCTGTGAAGCAAATCACACATTATGGCTTTAAGTCATGCTTAAGTATGATGATGGCAAGAGTCTCATCTGTTTGCAATACACAGGCAAATTTGGAGCCATATATGACACAAAAAAACCCAATAATTTTCACCTTAATTTTATACTATTATGAGATGATTTAGAGCAGAGATAAAGTAGTTTTTGATGAAACAAACAAACAACTTTCCATATTACTATAATTATAACTCTAGTGAATGTGTTGGTAGATAAACAGCATTCACAGTTAGAACTCAGAGGTTGTTTAAATGTAAGTCCAGAATACATTGCAGCCACTGACAGCATGTTTGAGAAACACATGGTTATTTTCAGAAAATATCACACTGGGCTCCTGCTGTGCATGGTCAAGGTTGTTATACAACAAGATAAGCTATGTGTCTGCATGCATGCATGTGCAAGAAAACTTCGCTGGTTCCACCTTCTTTTCCCAAGCATTTAAAATAGCTAAAATTGTTTTAAAAACACACGACTTTTTAACTTTCTTGGTAGCAATGTATCCACAAACATCACCCATACCCAATTATCAATTCAAAACATAAAAGTCGTGATGAATATTCCATCAAAACTACTGGTTCTTATTTTGTACATAAATTTGAATGTGAAATGGTGTTGAAATGGCTCCTTTATTACATTGCACATAATAACATACTGCATGCTGGGATTACATTGAATCAACCTCTGGTTAGAACTGGCCCGTTTTCATTGATGAAAATTTTGCAATTAGGCTTAAAAAATTGTTTGATTGGCGTAACATTTAGAAAAAATTAGGGTAAGTAGGCAGGGATTTTTTTTATTTTTTTTATTTTTAAATCTGTAAAATGCATTTGATATAAAGGCCTGCTGTGGCCTTGGACAGGGTTCCTGCATCTTGAAGCCTTTACAATTCAAGGTCAAAACTTTCAAGATCCAAAAGCATGATTTTCAAGGACTTACCACAACACAAAAATAATAAGGCGCACCATTAGATTTCCAGGGGGGCATGGGAGTTTTTGAAAAAAAACTTACCCACTAGTGAGACGAAAAAAAAACAACTTTGCCCATTAAAAAAAAAAAAAAAAAAAATTTTGCCTCACTGATGAGTAAAAAAAAAATTCACCCACCCAACTTTGTATAAAAGTAAACATTAAAATTGAAAATAAATACTTCATGCCTAAAAAAAAAAAATTCTGCCTTTGGAGGTGAAAAACAAAATTCCGCCGCCTTTAGCGGCAAAAAAAAAAATTCTGCCTGACCCAAACTCCCATGCTCCCCCTGAGAATCTAATGGTGCGTCCCTAATGTGGCTCTCCAATTGCAGCACATATTAACAAAAGTGACAGCTCCTCTCCACTCCCCAAATTTTGTCAAAATTATACTTTAGGTAAAATTCCTAATTTTCAGGGACTTTCAAGGACCTTGTGCAAATTTCCAGGACTTTCAAGGCCTTGAAAAGGTGTTTTCAAATTCAAGAACTTTCAAGGACTCTCTAGGACCGCAGGAACCCTGCTTGGAACTTTTTTTCGTCTTTTTTACAATTTTTATTTATTTATTTATTTTTTTAATTAGCCAATCGAACAAAAAAAATCTAGGCCTTATATAACCTATACCTCAAAAGAATAATTAAAGTTATGATACATAACATTTCAGCATTTTCTAAACATACATGTTCCTGAAACAGGACAGATATTACAATTTCACTAATTTCAAAAATATGGACATAATGCAATTTAATCCCATGTTCAAATTTCAGTGCATTCAATTTCATACTTTATATGGCATTTATGGAATTCATGTTTTATTAGGCATTTATGGACTTGGATGTTTAGGCTGCACTTTGAAATGTTCCAGTATCACCCATGAAAACATTCACTTTGTAGACTTTTTCTTTTAAGTTCTACCTTTGAACTTGGCATGCAAACATGTAGCATACATACCAGAGTTGCAATTTGTCATATGCTTCATAGGAATCACATCCAGTTCTTCCAGGCAGATTAAAGCATTTTGTACAATTTCCGTCCAATTTTAATGCAAGGTGCAAGAATATAAACACACTGCTTGACTGAACAAATTTTAATCTTTACCCAGAGCAGCCAGCACACATAAACGTTGAAACCCCCCACCCAAAAAAAACCAGTGCATCTGGCCGGATTCGAACTGGTGACCTTCGTATTAATAGCACAACGCTGTAGCCAACTGAGCCACAGAGGCACACTGGAGAAGAGCAGAAGATTTAAATCTATAGGTGTTACGTTCGAATAATGTTCGTCGCATTCCTAGTGTGGAAGGCATCAGAACTGCATATTTTTATAAGAAATATGCAAAGTCAGCCTATATACTTAGCTCTCTGGGTTGAAAGGATGAAAAAATTTTAATCTTTACCCAGAGCAGCCAGCACACATACACGTTGAAAATGTGCTTGACTGCTCAATCTTTAGCCAATTTGCATGGGTATTCCCTTTTAAAGGAATTTTATATTTATCTGAGTTGTGTCAAATAGGTGTAGACCAATGCGTCACTTAGAAAACAATTAGGAAAGCCTCTCCACACTTTGATGAAGCCTTTAACAAATTAATTAAGACTTCTCAAATTGGCTGTATGCTTACAGTCATGGATGACAAAATGTGACTTCCTCTTCTGTCCACTCCAGTCTGATCATTAGTCCTTCTTCACTGCCCCCTCATTTGATATCGCTGGGAAATTGCTAATATTTTTGTATCATTGCTCATTGGATCTGATTAAAATTACCAGGAACAGTTTATCAAGTCAGTATCAAGGCCATTTAATTGCTCTTAATTCCAAAGCAGACACCTTATTTGTCACCCTGTTTTATTTGGATATTGACAACATTCATTAAGTTGCTCATCATACACTCATCTTCTTAATTTGGGTTATTTCACAGCTCTCATAAATACATGTGACAAGGAAGTCCTGATTTGACAATGTGACATATTGTCAGGTTAAAACCTATCTATAGTATTCAGCAGATTCCTTCAGCGGTGTCCATCTGCTCTTTCTGAATATCACGTAAAAAGAACTAGGTCACATGTTTTTTATTGATATTTGGAAGGGAAAGAAGAAATGAAAAAGGAGAGAAGATAAACAAAGAAGTCACTTGGTACCCTGGGGATTTGAACCTCAGACCCTTTGCAATAGCCACGCAGAAGATCACCGACCTGTAGCCACTGGGGTTATGCTGACCGGGCCAGCGATTCCCCAGGTATATATGACTTTGGCTGATTGCGTCATCACATTACATGGAATGCATGCATATGAAGTGGCTTTAATGGTGTTTAGTGAGACTTGGTTGGGTTAGGGTTTAGCAGGCCATAAATCTGGTAAAAACATGTTAACTAACCCTAACCCAACCTACGTTTTTTGGCTATCGGAAGGGAAAGGAGAAAAGATGAACAAAGAAGTCACTTGGTATCCCCGAGATTCGAACCTCGGACCCCTCACATTCCACACAGAAGATCACCGACCTGTAGCCATGGAGACTTTAATGAGACCTTGTTGGGTTAGGGTTAATCATGAAATTGCCATCAGAAGATTTCCTCTTGAAAACTTCAGATGAATCCAGAATGTGCCCGAGTGTTCTGAGAATTTACTGTGCAGACAGCCTTACATCGGAGCTCGTTTTATAGTCCCCCTTTGTTTGGCGGGGACAATAAGTCGGTCCTACATTTTGGGTGGCGTAATTAACTGACTGTATATCCCTTTAAGGTTATTAATTATTTTAAACTGTTGTGATTTGGTAGTTCGCAGCATCTTACTTAATGGTAGTGAGCTTTGGCAAAAACTGCATTGCTCAATTCATAGCGAGTGTGTAGAAGAATTAAAATATCACAGATATACTTTTATAGGTGCTGCGGTTCTTGAGTTACGTTGTAAAGTGGGCTGAAACAACAACACTTTTGTAAAACGTACATAACTCATTAACAACAATAAATTAAGCAAGTTTGCAAAGTATACAATTTGAAGAATCAACTTTTGCAAAACATCAAGGTGTTATTTTTCAATAATATATTGATCTAGATAATAAAAATCGATTTTTAGGTTGCTTCGACCAACAATACCTCGTCTACCCTTAAGCTATTATCTGGCATAGTAGCTGACAAAGTATGACACTTGTCATAAATAGAATCAAAATGTCTTTTCAATCTTTAAGTAGACACAAATGTTCTGGTGACATTCTCATATATATTTGCATTGATCAGATGTGACGTTAAATATTTTGTATTAAATTACCTGAAATAAAATAAAATAGCATCCTGGGATTAATAGATGCGTGCCTATTTGCACGTAAACAGTTGAAGACCTACTTTCATTTAATTTTAAACATTCGTGTCGTAGGTGCAAAGGCTGCTTCATGTTAGATTTTGAAATGACATTTGCAGAGGAATCCAAAAACTTGACAAAAATGTTTATATCATGAGACATAGAGTTTGTGATTTTTCATCACATGATCAAAGTTGGTCACATGAGCATCTGAAGTCCCACTACCTCCAGAGTTGACGCCTTAACAGTGCTACATATTTTTAAACCATAAAAAGCAGCTACTGCTTTTCTTTTTCAACTTTCTAGCACTCACATGACGAAAAGGCCTACTTTCTGTGAATCTTACCGACTATCATGCAACTATAATTAGGCCAATCATTCCCGGTTCCTGGATGTTTATGGAACCAATTTTGCCCAAAAAATATATTTTGTTGAAGGTGGCAGAAATGTTTACAGGCTATTTATAGTATTTTCTGTTAATCTTGTCAACTATTGTGCAATTATAATTAGGAGAATCACTCCTGCTTCCTGAACGTTTATCTAGGCCCAAGATATATTTTGTTGAAGGTAGCAAAAATTGTACATGATAATTATAGTATTGTCTGTGCAATCTTATCACTGTGCAACTATAATTGGGAGAATCACTCCCGGTTCCTGAACACTGTGGGACCATTTGACAACTCCTTCAGGAAAGCTCCAAAAGAAGTGTTTTTTTATTAGCAAAATTATTTTGGCAATTTTGTGGAATTGGGAGTGGGTCTCTTTTTTTCAAGTCCTACCCCTCTTTCCTGTACCAGAGTATACCTTTAGGGTACTCTTTACAGGCTATGTTGTCTATGTACAGACAATATAATGGATCATGCACATATTTTATATTTTCCTTCCCTTGTCTGTCTGTGGTTCTTCCTTGCTTACAAAGCTCACTTTTGTATTCTCTGTGATCAATTTCTATATTTCTATCATTGCTTCCATGTCATAATTGTCAAACAAGAAAACAAATTCATGTAGCACTGGGCTTGCACCGGGTGGATAAGAGACTGACTATGCATTGCACATGGTCCTTCCTTCATCTCCTTCCTTTCCTCCACTCCCTCCCTCCCTTTCTGTCTCTTCTCTACCTGTCTGTCTCCCTCTCTGTCTGTATGTCTTTTTTCCCTCAATAAAAAAAAAAAAAAAAAAAAAAAAAAAAAAAAAAAAAAAAAAAAAATTTGAGACTTTTACTCAACGCAGTAAACTTTGTCCAGATGAATCAACATATGCATTGAAATATACTGTCCTTTCTCTTATCTGACCTAATACCCCTCCTTGTTTACAAAGATTCATCAACATCCACTTGGATATTGTGGAATATGAGAATATTTAGAGAATAAAGGTATTGGTTTTAGCCCCTGGAGTGCATCTATCGTCGATATATGAGACGATAGATGCACGACAGCGCTAAAAACAATACCTTTATTCTCATTCTTAAACACTTCAATTCAAATAGAAATATCATAAATATTACAAATTAAATCCTACATTTTATAAGGAACTACCTATGGCTTAAAATCGATCAGTCCCGTTGTTGTTATGCGGCTCCCGATTGGTTCAAATAGCGAGCACGCCAGTGTCGCGTTGATTGATGCACGCAGCGCTGCCCGTGTGATATCGTGTCATATCACACGGGCAAGAGCTGGTAAGAACCAATGAGATTGCAGGAACGTTCTCAAGTGTTTAAGAATTCAGGATATTAGGAAATGCTTGAACAGGTTAATTGAGTAGGACAAAGTACACTTATCAATATGCTTTTTGTTTGAAGCAAATCGGACATATGGTTTTCATAATACATCAATTCATAACTTCTTTGTATCTTATTGTTTTTATCAATAATCACTGAGCTAAAATGACGAAAAGGCTCATTCGAAATTGACGAAATTTGCTCAAAATCAATGCATAAATTTATAACATTTTGCCTATTTTTGCTTTGAAAAAGTGTTCTAATAATTATTATATTGTCTAGCTGTCCTCTAATTTGCATAACTGCATAATAATAACTGCCAGTGTTGTCTATACCCATCATTTCCAACACACAAGCTATCGGAGCACATGGATTCTCGCCGTTAAGTATTTCTAAAGCAACATCTTTTAGTGTGTTCGTAGTTTTGGTTTTGTGTAAAAACAATCCTTTCTCTTTATTTTTCCCGGATAATTTGATTTTCAAGATCACAAACTCGGATGATGCTGCCGCTGAATCCATGATGACTTTGGGAGTGGGAGGATTAATACTCGCCATGTATTTAGTATTTAAATTAAACAAACGTCATCGTGCGTCATTAGTCATTCATATTACCACGCACGTAAAATGACAACATTAAAAATGTTGATGAATATTCAGCGAGTACTCGAGTAAAATGGCTACGATGATGGAAAAAATTTAAGTTGAAGCTAAGAGATGTTGTTTTCTAAACAACATCTCTTAGCTTCAACTTCAATTTTTTCCATCATCGTAGCCATTTTTTTTTTTTTGTCTCTTGTGTTAAATTGTATATAACTTTTGTGTAAACTTATTTTGAGGTTTGCTGAGTTGGGGGCACTGCGCCTTTTGGCGACAGTGCTTTCCTGTGCTTTTCAGTGCTCCCTGGCAGCTCAGGAGGCTTCCTTTATGTTATTTTCTATTTTTGATGTTTGTTGCCAAATGAATAAAATAAAAAATAAAAAATAAAAAGTACATGGTGTACAATTAAGATTTTTTATTGTAGGATCGGTCTTAAAAAATAGTATGATTTGTGTGTGTCGTTCAGACTACAACAGTGTCATCGTAGGTGACTTTTTAGTTAGGCTGTTTTAAATTTTTGATCCAGGAGACGCACTGTGCGATGTTCGATGTTTTTTGATATTTTTATTTTGAGAAAAAAATCTGATTTTCGCCCGAATTTTTCGGGAAAAAAAATAAATAAAAAAATTTGAAATAAAAAAATTTCCGCATTCTTTTTTTTTTTTCAAATCGCGATTTTACAAATGCGCACGTCAGCTTTGAGGAGCGAACCATTTTTTTTGTGGCCTTATTGATAAATACAATAAGGTATAAAGAAAATGTAAATTGATATATTATGGAAACCGTATGTCCGATTTGCTTCAAACAAAAGGCATATTGATCAGTGTACTTTACCATACTCAATTAATCTGTTTAAAGCATGCTCAGAGTATTTCTTATTTCCAGAAATATATTTGGCAAGTTTCTACCTCAGGGAATCTTCCAGCTCCTTTTCGTCAGATAAAACAAGCATATTGTCCACGAAAAAAAAAACCCGACTGCTGACTTTCTCACAGACTATCTTACATAAACATGTTCCAGATATGTTTCCTGATTTGCTTTACTGCTTATGTATCCTAAGCTGGGTTAAGCAAGCTGGTTTAGATACACTTCCCATCATTATGGAAACTTAAAAGCCACAATTAATATTCAACTGGCATTCATCCTAACCATACGTGGATGGTTGTTATAAACTCCCAATAGCTGAAGACACCTCACATTATTCGAAAAGTTTTATGGAATTAGGAATTCTGGAACGAGTTGTGAGTTTTGATGACATACTGATAATTTACCTTGTACGTCAATAGTAAGTCATGCTTTTACAATCTAGACCCTATCCAGATATTACTACATGGTCTGGATGGCTCTACCCCCTCACTTAAAACTATAATAGTGATTAGCTGTTATATTTTTACCCCATTTTCTTAATGATATTCATCAAATTTACCCAATTTTTCCATGCAAAATTATTTCCTTATTTCTGTATGCACGGTATGCATCGCAGATTAATATCAATATAATTATTTTATTTGGAGAATTGTCAATACTTTGTCTACTTTCTTTAACACGCAGAATATAGACCAGACAGATCAACTATATCAACTATATCACTCTTAACGTGGGTCTATTTTTCGGCGTAGTGGTAAAATCCTAATAATTCCCGCCGATTACGAGCTGATCAAAGTATAGCACAATATTGGAATTCCTCACACTGATGAAATGTTACCCACCAATTTTGTATATATATATTTTTTTAAGAAAATACAAAAAATTACTACACATAACAGTAATGTTACTGAAACATCTTTTAATTGTGAAGTTTCAGAACCAGCCAACCTGTCACTTACATGTAGTTAATGTACCTGAGAGTGTAAACCACAGGAAAAAACGTCAATATCATAAAATGAACCGATTAAGCTTAACATTATGAAGATTTCTATGGATACAACGTATCGATTTCTATAAAGGAAGTGTCGTATAACCAATACAGGATCCTAGTTTTGTAAAATCTGGAAAAATCTTATCTGTGATATCCTTCCTCGGAAGATTCTCAAATTACCCAAGGTTATGATTATGGGAAAAATATGAAAGCTACCATTAACAACAGCAAAGACCTGAGGGTTGAGGCATGATTTGAAACTCAAATTATGGTCTTATTGTGGTGTGTGTTTTTTTTTTTTTTTCCCTTTTCAAATAAGTTTTGTGCTTCCCCAATTTCATCATTGTATCATGATCATTTCATTTCATAAGCTCTTATGAACATTGATAAAATAATTATGTTGGCCTGACCTGTCTGAAAATAATTGCACTATATGAAGCTTCCCATAGCTCTTAATCAGAGCCCTCGTAAGTTCAGTCAAGTAACTAGAGCACAACCATTATACACAAAACACTCTGCCCACCAGTCACAGGCCCTGAAGCTGCCCCTTCCCTCTGATCGCAAAATATATAGTGACTGCTGCCTCTCGTACTGCTCAAAGAGGGTAGGTCATGGTTTAAACATTTGGTTTTTATGATAACAACTTTATTGAGGAATTATCAACTTTGCATTCATCTTCCTGTCTGCTAAAAAACAGCATAGGCCTTGCAGCACAGATCCTGGAAGTCTGGTCTAATAATGTGCATTTCCAATATGCCTCCCAAAGGCACTATGATGACAAGTATTAAAAACAGGTCTGATAAAATCCTCTGATGTCCCTTAGGCTTAATATCTTATTTTACAAGCATCATTCAGGTTCAAAGCCCAACATCACCTTCAATGTCTACCTACATGTTCATTAAATCCATAAATTAGAATTGAACCCCCTTGTTTAAGTGTGTCACAAGGAGAAAAGAAACAATCCCTTTAAAAGGGAAAGGCCAAAGCATTGAAAGGTTTCACCCCCTGCAAAGAAATATTCATGATAATCATGATTGAATGAGTTACTGTGGCAGTCAAAGTCGGAGCAGACAATATGATTCACATTATGTGATACAATTTCTGTCTGTCTATTAAAACTCCCTCTCTGTTTTTTCGCCTATTAAAGGAGAATGACAGAAGATGAAGAGAAAAGTAGTTTTCTCCTCCCCTGTTTTGAACTTAAGCATCCCCTCAGGTCCCAGGGACAAGACCGGGTATAGAACACCATGAGTGTGGACGTTGCTCGGCCAGCGATTTTGTGAGTATATGTAGTCTCAAAAGATTGCCAGTGGAGACACCAGGAGTTTTTTATGGAGGGCATTGCCGCAAACCAGACTTTCAATGGGACTGATTTGAAATGAAGTCCATGAATGTATGGAGAAGAGAAATGACAACTGTGCAAGACACATGATCTTCATAGAGAAAAGTCAATATTAGAAACCATCCAAAAAGTTGTTGCATAGAGTAAACTACATGCACAGGGCTGAGCATCTTTTAACAGCAAGGCTGGGTATCTTCATCTTCACTCCCCAACCAACATAACCAAGTCTCCCGGCCGGCCTAAATCCAATTGAAAGTCTGTTTATAAGATTTTATATCAAACCATAACCAAGATCGTTTCGCTTAAAAGGGGCGTTGTGTTACGGGGAAACCCCCATTATGCCCTCTATGCTCTACCAACCCATTTACCCCTTTTCTCTGAATTAACATAACCCCCTTCTCCTAGTTGGTAGAAATGTTATATTACATCATTGAACTCTTTACCTCTAGCACAAATGTACTATAGAACCAGTGCAAGGTGAATGCACTGAGGGGTGACTTCAACATTTGCATTGTTACACAAAAATATGCTAATTGTTGATTGTAATATTCTGAACAGGTGTAAAACCAAAACTGATGTGAAAACAATAAAAGAGGAAACCAATTCCCATCCTTTTGTGTGCCATATTTGACTGTAAACACCATTAATCTCAATACCTAAATTCCTATCTGTCTGAAAGTCTCCCATTCATATGGGTGCTGGGCAATTTTCCATGACCCTGTTCACATTAGGAAATATTCTTCTTTCGACGATCCTCGAACGAAGATTAAAAATTGTTTTTTCCTAATGTGTACGCACTTTTCTTCCTTCGACGAAGATTAAAATTGCTTCGTTCAACGAAGCTAAAAAGGTTGTTTCGACGAAGGAATACTTCGTTCGACGAAGCTAATTTTGTAATGTGTACGCTCGCTTCGTTCAACGAAGGAAAGTGAACATTATGACAAGTGACCTTCGCCGGTTTTACTATAGCCGGGCGTTAATAGCTTCGTTCGAGCTTCGTTAATTTTCATTACATGTGTACAGAGCAATGTCTTCATTCGGTCTTCGTTCAGTGTAATGTGTATGCATGCTTAATTAGTTAATCAAGATTAACTTATCTTCGTCGAATGAAGAAATTTTCTAATGTGAACAGGGTCCATGACACTTTGCCATTGGGATGATGCTCAACCTGAAGCTCCCATTGTTGTAATATTGTCATGTACATGTGTATATTTAACTCATACAAGTTCAGTAAACAAGGTCTCATTCCTACCGAAAGTGCATGGTAAAAAATAAAAAAATGTCATTCCATGTAGGTATTTTTTGAAATTAAAAAAAAAAGGCAAATACCGAGGAAAACAGCAGAATGGACAAAGTTGAAGCCCATTCAAATACATGCAGCTAATTTCCCTATTGAAGTAGAGACATTACAGTTTCATGTAAATGTCCTATTTCGTCTTCATATATGGCTTTCGGCCTAACCACTAGCAGGCTATGTTCACACATGTATGTTAATGTTACTAAGAAAGGTGCAAAAAAACTGAATTTGGATGATTTTTATGATTTTCCGGATGAGCAAATCGCAGAATAGCCCTTAACCCTAACCCGCCTGAATACTACAAAATACTACTTGATATATGCGCTGTTCATGCATACATCCCACGTGGTGTGATGACGCAATCGCCCTAAGTGATATATAGGCACGGTTTAGCTGGCCAGCGAAGCCCAAGACCCGTGGCAAAGTGTCGCCGACGAGTGCTTGGCATGCGAGGGGTCTCGGTTCAATCCCACCCAGAGCAAACAACTTCTTTCCTTCTTTTCTCTCTTTATTCTTTCCTTCTTTCCCTTCCCGTCGCGAAAAGCCCTTAGGGGTTAGGGTTAGAGTTACCACTATCGAAACTCAGTATAGGCTTCCTTAACCCTAACCCGCCTGAATACTACAAAATACTACTTGATATATGCGCTGTTCATGCATGCATCCCACGTGGTGTGATGACGCAATCGCCCTAAGTGATATATAGGCACGGTTTCGCTGGCCAGAGTGAGCGAAGCCCAAGACCCGTGGCAAAGTGTCGCTGACCGAGTGCTTGGCATGCGAGGGGTCTCGGGTTCGAATCCCACCCAGAGCAAACAACTTCTTTTCTTCTTTTCTCTCTTTATTCTTTCCTTCTTTCCCCTCCCGTCGCCGAAAAGCCCTTAGGGGGTTAGGGTTAAAGCAAGAGGCTTTAGATATAGCTAAAATGGCCTTTTTCATGGATGTTCCATCTATCCTAACTTTGGTTTGGTTTTACCCTACACCACCTATGCCACACAAAAATTTGTCTAGCACCATTTCCCTAAAATGAAATTTTCAAAAAGAAAACTAGTTTGGCACAGAAGGGCTTCGAACCCATGCCACACCTTGACGCTATTGAAATACTTTCAATGCATTATGAAAAGCTGTTCAGAAACACCGTTATATGTTACATTTGGAAGATGGTTTGTGTGGAGAGCAAGGAGAATCAAATTGGCAGCTGAGGATCCCGGAGGGCACTCAACTCATAATTTGGTAGGGGTATACAGCACAGGGTGGTAAATGGCTGCATGATGCGCACTTCCAACCTTTGCTTTGCTCTCCTTACCTAACCCCTCTTTCTCCCTGCATGCCCTTGCCTTTCTCCTGCATGCTGCTTACCCTTTGCTTTACTTTGATTTGCTATTCTTACTATACTTAAGGTTGTAGACGTAGGAGGCAATTCCATCAGTCCTCCTGTTCCTAATCGCCTCTCTGTAGTTACCAACCCCCACGTTCTCGAAGATTGCATGTCAATCGCGGACCACCTGTTACGGCTTTGCCTTGCGGCATAGTTAACAGACGGGGGCTCTGGGGGCAATAGCCTATGGCCTGAAAGGCTGCTGCAGCAGTCTGGAAGGCTATAGAATATTGCTTACAGGAAGGAAAACCGAACAAACCCATAGGAGCCCTTACATGTATATTTAAGGCAAGTAGCTGGTGGCCCGCCCCTATGTAAGTAATGTAACAACTCACCCGACTGGGAAGTCATTGGCCGTGTGCCCAGTATGTAAAGCAGGTCAACACTCTTACGAGTAAAATCCTACCATGAAAGTCGACCCCGTTAAGGCCCCGAGTCCCGTGGCTGCTCGTCGGCAACAGAGTGGCAGGGGTGCTAAGAAGCCGCCGGATGATTGGTTGCCATCTCCACAGGTACAGCCAGAGGAAGAAACAAGGAAGACAACCAGGATCAGCGTAAGTAGCGGAAGTCGACAAAATGCCAAAATGTGACAAAAGCCACAGCTGAGCAGGCCTCAAATACAAGGAGCCGCACTGTGACAAATAAGCCAATAGTGACAAAGACTGCTGTGGAGGAACCTACAAAGAAAAGGAGCTCCAGTGGTATTAATATAGGAACCTGGAATGTCAGGACGCTTAGGACGGAAGGTCATTGGGAAATCCTCCTTGATGAGGTTAGAAGATTTGGTCTTGACATCCTTGGACTCTGCGAAACACACCTGACAGAATCCGAGACACTCATCAACAAAGATGAATACACCATCCTTTTAGCAGGTAGGAAAGATGGCATTGGAAGAGAAGGTGTTGGGCTTCTAATATCACAGCCACTCCTTGAATGCCTTGTCAGCTATGAATCTGTCTCTTCCAGAATCCTAACAGCAAAGTTCAAAATGAAGGAAGGAATACTCAACATCATTAATGTTTACGCCCCCACCACTACGCACAGTGATGCAAAGAGTGATGAATTTTATGATGGGCTACAACATCACCTTCAGAAAGTCAATAAGAAGGAGAAACTTATCCTGATGGGGGATTTCAATGCCAAAATAGGCTCTAACAGTAAAGCTTGGACCCCCGCAAATTATGGGCAAGTTTGGTATTGGTAAGATCAACAGCAGAGGGGAGAAACTGTTGGAATTCTGCATGCTCCACAAGTTGACAGTATGTAACACCCACTTCCAGCATAAAGCCTGTAGAAAAGTAACATGGACTTTTCACCTTGTGGGAAATACAAAAATATGATTGACTTCGTCATAACTCAACAGGAGAACCGAAGTACCATCCAGAATTGCCGATCATACTGCTCAGCTGATGTGGGCTCAGATCACAATCTAGTGATCGCTAAAGTGGTGTCAGCACCAGTCAGAACCTAGACCCTCCCTCGGGTCCGTGGAGAACGACTGGTAATGTAGATTACATAGCATTAAAAATCAACCCAATACACGGACCCTCCCAGTCTGTAGGCAATTTGACTTCCAGCTCCCACAAACTGCTGGAAGTTCACTTTTACGGATTTGGAGTCACGCAATCTTTCTATATACCACGTCCATGTTTTCACTACATTAACGCCAGTGGAAGCGACTAAACAACGATATAGTATCCGACCAATCAACGCAGCTTGGCAGCGCGGGGATATTTGAAAAGGCTTCCCTAGCTAAATAATGTGCAAACATTTGCAAACCGCACGCGATAATATACCCAATATGGACAATAGGCCTAAGTCCGAGTCGAGTGGTTGCCTTTTATTATTGCGCTGCGTACCATGGGTCTATCAGACGCGTGCCACTTGAGCTCAATACCTCTCAGTTGTTGACAAGTGTCCCATCCGATCTTGCGTCACATCCCGCGCATAGCTTTGTGCTACCATATTTGAATTGAAACTGGGGCGGGGCTTTCGTAATTGACATCGAATCACCGTGCTTCGTTGAACGAATATTTGGAAGTGAGATCTCTAACAGATTGGACCAGTCTCGAATCAGCGCTCAATGGACTTTCGCGTTCCCTTATAATTCGAGTATATTTCTATATTGCTGCATGGTTGACTGTGGTGGGTGTAATTAGTGGCGTCGATTTGTGGATGAAGAGGAATGGGTTTTTGGCATTGAAGAAAATAAGGGGGGGGGGAGTTGGCATTTTTTTTCATAGGGCATTACGTAATTATTTATTGTTACATAATCCAGAGATGGAACCGAACCGAGACTGGGGGCCAGTCTAGTCAGAACCAAACGCCTGAAAACAACTCCAAAAAGCTATGACGTCAGTAGACTTACCAACCCCCTGATTGCAGAAGAGTTCAGAGCCAAGATTGGTGGTACTTTTGAACCCCTGCTTCAACTGGAGGATACTGATGTAGAAGACCTGTGGGCTAAGTTCAGAGACACGACAAACAAAATTACTGAAGAATCAGTTGGTATTAGGAGGGCTCGCCAAGTGAAGGGATTGCCTGAAGAAGTCAGGAAAATGTGCCACTTGAGAAGAAAAGCCAGAGTCTTGATGTTAAACAACCCCTCAGCTCCAAACAAGAACTGCTATCGGAAGCTGAACAAAGGGGTCAAATATCAAGTGAAGCAGTGGAAAAGGAAACTTCTTGAAACCAAGCTTACATTAATGACTTCAGCAAGAAAAGACCACCAGGTCGTCCACCAACCAGATGGAAGGACCAAATTCAGAGAGACTTGGGTATGACCCCACAGGAAGCAAAGACACAAGCAACAGACAGAACTGAATGGAGGAGGCTTACTCGGCAGAGCGCAAAGGGCCACACCGGCCTGCGCATATAAGTCAAGTAAGTAAGTCAAGTCATACAGCACTGAGCATCATACTTTGGGAACTGAGCATTGATTTCAGGCAAAAGAGGTGGCTTCTGAACTAAAATTTCAACATTTTTGGCGGTCTTGTGAACTAAATTGGGCCAAATATGTTGTGGCGCTGAAAAATTCCAAATTTGAGCTGAAGAGCTACAATTGTTGCTGGTTTATTCAAGATGAGGCTAAAGAACTGGAGCATACTCCCCAAGTGTGGGTTTTCTGCAACTGCCGCAGAGCCTGAAAAAGGGGACCCTTGACCGCACCACATACCCTTACCAACTTACATGTGAGTGCTCCTTCTCCGGGCTAATGAGACTAATATTAAAAGAGAAGCAATTCTCTACCTCTGCCCGTTTATACCTGCACACAAAATGGGAAGCCCAGTGTGGAAGCTATTTTTATAAAGACCTTCACCTGAATGCTTTCATATATAAATACTATTTAATTGGGCAATGAACATTTGTAGTTTTTGGTTTCTTTAACTGTTTGTTTAACAGCATGTCATTTATTTCTTGTCCAACAGCAGCCAAGAAGTTTAACATTGTGCCACCCCGAGTTCTAATCATGAACATTGTCCATTTTTTGAAATCAATATGGTGAAACCTGGGAAGCCATTTTGAGAGTCAATTATCATGATTATCGCCTGTTGTCTGGTCATGTAAGGCAATACATCTTGTTATCTCTACACGCACAACCATTATGTATAGTATGATCAACAACATACAAATTATAACATGCTCCCAAATTTGATTTGACTAGAGATCTGAATGAGTGAGTGAACAAGATCCAATAGAGAGGCCTTGCATGTGACGTATCATCCCGTAAATATGGCGGACTACTCAAATGCATTCAACAAAAGCATGATTGCAATCTACCGTGACAGTTCGTCTCACACACATAACCCTGCACTACGATCAAATAGGTTGATGACAACATTTGATTGAATGGACTGCACTCCGCCATAACTACGGTGAAGGACACGGTTCAAATCCTTTGTTTGGAGCCAATCGATAAAAGAATGCAGGGCCTGTATTGAAATATACTACATAATTGTTATACATAAATTCGTTTCTAGAAGAAATTCACTCAAGTCAGAATATTACAGAATTTGTTAAATAAATACATATGTTCTGTGTATTTTAATACTTCACTTAGACCACAGGGACCCAATTCCTCCAAGTGATATTCATTTGAATGACACACCGTATATCCTCAGATAAACGCCACCGGGGCGTGAAAATTTTGAAAAAGGGCAGCGTTTATTAGAGGTCATTTTTACACCAATAATTCCTGAAAAATTGTAGGTAAGCTTAAAAGTCACACCAAAATGATCATGGCGGACTGTGAACTTATGATCAATGACTTCCGGGTTTACAATGTAATTTTTGCCAATACCACCACCATTACTGATCAATAAGCGTATCAATATTTGTGTGCGCAGTTCGCATCTGAATCCTGTCGATGCAGTCCTGATCAGACTATAGAAGAAGATACCCTTACCATTTTGAAAGAGACCTGTTCCTGCCCTTACCAAGTAGGCTACCAAGTTAAAATGGTTAATGATGTTCTCAGCATGTATCTAGGTCAGTTACTATTGATACATGGGTCTGAATGACAACATGCTATCATCTTATCATCAATGTCACCCCTAAAGCATTCTTCCACTGATATGGACCCTGTTCACATTAGAAAATTTTCTTCTTTCGACGAACCTCGAACGAAGATTAAAAATAGTTTTTTCCTAATGTGTACGCACTTTTCTTCCTTCGACAAAGATTAAAATTGCTTCGTTCAACTAAGCTCAAAATGTTGTTTCGACGATGGAATACTTCGTTCGACAAAGCTAATTTTGTAATGTGTACGCTCGCTTCGTTCGACGAAGAAAAGTTATCATGTGGCAAGTGACCCTCGCCGGTTTTAATAATAGCCAGGCGTTAATAGCTTCGTTAATTTTCATGAAATGTGTATGGTGCAATGTCTTTGTTCGATCTTTGTTCAGCGTAATGTGTACGCATGCTTAATTAGTTAATCAAGATTAACTTATCATCGTCAAATGAAGAAATTTTCTAATGTGAACAGGGTCATGGCCATTCTATAATTTTATCATTTCGGACCAGGGAAACCAATTTATCTATTGCATTCTGAGTGCAGGAGAGAAGATCTTCAACACCTGTAAATTTGTAATACCTTTTTGAGAGGCCATGAAAAGAGAAAGACTTTTTTAAGTAGAGCACACAGCTACTAATAAAAGTCCCTTTAAAAGGGAGAAGTCACCTTGTCTAGTATATAAAATGTGATGGGGTAATTCAATATCATATCTGCTTGGCCTTACATATATAATTTACAAGCCACATCATTTTACTAACCACAAGAATGTCAAATTTGTTGGGGAAACCCCTTTATATGTGATGCACAACAGCCTTGAACTTCTGTTGCCAAGGTCATACAAGCATAGATACTATTTGAAGACTTTGGCTTCCTTTACGCTGACATCCCTCGGAAATGCACAAATTATCCGGCCCAACAGGATTTAAAATATAGTTTGCATGCAACTAATGTTTGCTGTTGCAAATTAAATATATAATAACAAAACTGACGACATCAATTTATTTTTACAAATCATCAAAAATCCATCATTTTCAATTTGGCCTTCCTCAGTTCCTCTGCACATTATTTCCTTTTTTGGTGCTGCATACCTGTACAATCATGTCCACCTCCTTGTTTCACTATTTATTTGTCTAAAAATGAACAGACAAATACCATTTTAAGGAGTAAATATGCTTTGCAAAAACTCCAGTGACATCATCTTTATTGAGCTCACTATTATACATTTGCCACTGGGGGGGCCTGAACATTTAGTGATGATGGGCTACAGAAATGTAAATTGAAAAATTAACAGAATGAATTAAATTCCTGCTTCGTTTCTTTCAAAGTCTGCAGAGACTCTGCACCATAAACATCTTTTTTATTTAACTTGACCGTATACATAACTCTATAACCAAAAATAATTTGACATCTTTGCATACAGAAAACAGATCAGATATAATTATAGATCTTCTTGATATTATGGTAGGAAAATCTTTGGAAAATCTTGCAAATAAAAGAAAGAAAGAATTACACAAAATCAAGCTTTTCTTTTTAATTATTTGTTGTCAATATTTATGATAAAACTGTGATTCTTTTTAAATGTCAGATCAGTTGCAAGGTAAGTAATATGTGAAAAATGTAACTTATATAAAAGTATAGATTGATGGGTTTGGCATGGAGCAAACTTTGTTTCAAAGAACCCACTACATCAAATAGTATCATCCCCACATAGTCCACTACTGATCCTCTCTTTTTGTCCCACCTATGGGACATGGCCTATGGCTTTCAATAGTATCCACATTTATAAGACAAGATTATAGTGTACTCCCAATTACAAAAAATACAGCAACATTATTTTTGATTATCCTGTTTTACCAAATAAAACACACCTCAATCAATCCTAATCATTTAGTTGGACCTTAAGTGGTAATAAAACTTGAAATTTTGATGTTTGGCAACTTTTTTGGGAAAAGGGTACTTTGATGCAGCTCCAGTAAAAGCAGAACAGTGAAAGATGTGCATATTCCCCTAAAATTCACTTGACACCCAGTGGTGGCACAAAGTGAATTTCAGAGGGGGGAGGCAAAATCAAACAATTTTGCGCAAAATTTCCCCCCAAAGTGGACATTTTTGCAATTTTTTCTTTGGAAGTTTTTACTGGGGGGAGGCAACTTAATATGCATTGGTAAAGACACAGCCCTTGCGAAGATGTTCAATGACCACTACGCACGGTTGCACACCATTACAGTGTGTCACGCTGCAATGATTGAACCAGTCGGCGTGACATTTCGCTAATGGTCTCGCTCCCGATATCGATCGATTGGTGACGTCTGCGGAAAAAAGGTCTACCACAGAGCCTTCGGGCAATGAACATATAATTCTGTATAGAGCCCCAACATAAGGGTACTATTAGCATGATTAGGACGGGTGATGAAGTGTTTAATCATAGGCTTCAAATTGTCCCAAAAATAGTTAATGAGTGGCGATTAGATGACACGTTCAAAGAAGATTAACTAGCTGTCAACTGAGTGGATTTGGGGATGAAAATTAATTTCCATGTACACAAACAAAAGGAAGTGCACTTATCATTACCACTTAATTTTCAATATTATGACAAAAATTGATCAACTTAATTTAGAATGATAGATTTGTAATAGCCTACTGGGTGGGTCTCAAAATGAACACGGCATATTCAGGTCATACTGGAAAAATATAGTGTCTTGAGGGACAAAGGGAGCACCTACCACCCTGTGAGAAGCCTTGTACCCCCTCTCCCCCCTATGGAATACTGGCCACCCTGATATTTAAAGTCACATTTTCGTCCCCCTCCCCCATGAAAGTTATCTTGCCCCTTCCCCTCTGAAAAAGTCCTGGCTATCCCAGCTGCATAACCTATGACTTTATGTGTCAGAGTGCCACATGATGTGATTTTTAAAGATGAGTTTACAGCAATTTTTTCTAGAAAGTTGCCACTGTGCCACAAACAACATAATTCATGAACATTTCTAATGAGCATAGAACATGAAAATACAAAATTTGTCTTTAACACTGAAAGACAGCACAAAAAGTCTTTATATTTCTCCACTTTGCAGGCCCATTGAAGCAAAAATGGTAAAACTTCAAATAAATTGTCATATACGGTATGGCTGGTGCCCTGAAGTCAGGATTGAGGCCCCTAAATCAGAATGATTCCTTCTGAATTTCTTGGGGCAAAAAAGGGCATAAGGCCAAAAAGAAAACTGTTTGTTTGTCCGCGTCCGACCGACCCTGTACTCTGGTCCCGACTGTGTCTTCTTTTTTTTTCTTTTTTTTTTAATTTGCGTTGAATGTGCTAGTAAAACAGTGGTTAGTATAAATTTAAAGAAAGGAAATGTAAAGAAAATGAACAGTATAACATGCAGAACCATCTCAAAAGTTAAACCAGTAAAGTGCTGTGTGTTTTGACTTATTTACCAGTCTTCAAATCAAGGCTTATATTAAGCAGGCACCCAGGCTTTTTTTTACCCCATGGTTGCCAAGTTTTGGCTG
This sequence comes from Amphiura filiformis, assembly GCF_039555335.1. Classification (NCBI taxonomy): domain Eukaryota; kingdom Metazoa; phylum Echinodermata; class Ophiuroidea; order Amphilepidida; family Amphiuridae; genus Amphiura; species Amphiura filiformis. The sequence goes on along the minus strand of NC_092636.1, from coordinate 7,560,776 downwards.
CTGGTGTGTCCAGTATTTTACACTACAAACTATATGACCAGGAGTCAGTTTTGGGACCAGGAGCTCAATTTAGCTCCTGGTTCAGGCATACTTAATACAAGGCCTGCTTCAAATTGTCAGTTTCAAGTGCAATGTCTGTAAAAAAAAATATAAAAAAATCTGACCTACCGACCCAACTGTTTCATAAGCCTCTCTATGGACAAACAAAAAATTTTTTTTGGCCTAATGGCTCACTGTCTATAAACTTTTCTTAAGATTGGTCTAAAACACTGGACTTATGGAAACTTTAGGGCCTCATTACTGAAAAATGTAAGGGTCAAAAAAATGTTGTTGTTTTTTGTTTGTTTGTTTTTTCTCCAAAACTGCACATTTTTACCCATTTGATTTCACTGATGGATTCGTCAAGTGATGACCATTCTAAATATGCATACTTTTGATACTTTAGGCCAACAATTGACCAGTTATGAGGCCCAAAGGTTGTCATAATTCCTGGGTTAAGACCAAGTCTAGTCACAGGTCTAGTGGTCTTGTCCGCAATGTTAATTGACTTTCCACCAGTATACTGAATACTTCTGTGGCCTTTCCTCATGAGCTACAAAAGGGTTCCCCATGGCTCCTGACATGCAGACATTTCACTCTGTTCCACATATCCTAACATCATGTCCAAACATGGTCAATTCAAGTAGAGGAAAAGCTACAGATTAGTACAGGAAAATTATCTTATGACGAACAAATAAGGCTCATTACAGACTCTGTTAGACGGCCATTTGATTTGCGTTAAGAACAGTCAGGGTTTTAATTTGTGGAGTGGCTATGTGTCTGGTGTGGATAATTTGCATGGCCCCAGCATGCTCACGATGGGAGGATCATCGCTTCCTTACTCTATATGCATAAGGTCCATGGGGAAGAACCGAGATTGTTTTATTTGGCTTAGTTATAATATTAAGACAAAATAATCTATTCTAAAGAAGGTATCAACCTAGATATATATTGTATTGTATTTTCCCTCTTAGGAATTCTTCTCTAATGATGTTAATGCCAATAGATGTCGTTGCACTGGTCATTTTGTATATTTTAGCGATCAAGATGTTCATCATCGGCATTTTGATCCCAGATTTAAAACTGACTTGACCGATTAGGATGGGGTGCAGGAATTAGCAGGGTGGGTGGGTAGATGAGTAACAGTGAGTAGTTCCTTGCAATCAGCTGATGTTTGAATGCAAGGCTTGCCGGCCGGCATGTTTCAACTAACCATACTACTTCATTGCGCTTAAAGTTACCAACATTTTTACTAGTCAAATTTCTTCTGGTCCACCTATCTGGCACTCTTTTATAGATCTTTCTTTAGTTTTCAGGCAAGTAGGAATATAAAGCTTACCTAAAAGCCAAAAAATTCCTGAACAATGACACTGTAATTTAAATTACACCCCTCACAGCTCCTCTATACTGGGTTCTACACTTCCTAAGGTGAGCTATTTGTAGCTCACCTATCATACTAAAAACCCAAGGCCTCCATCTGGTCAAATTTCAACATCCCTTGTGTGCGGTTGTGCAAACAGACACTACACTATTTTAGCATTAAGTGCTAATTTTAACTTAAGACATTGAACAGAACTTAAACATGATTCATTAAATGTTGCCAAAAGGGCACAGCAGCAAGTTTAGCCACTTGCCGGTCCTTGAACACCTTGACCTGGTTTCTGTGTTAGTTTTTTGCCCGGGCTTTGCTCCCTTTAATTCCCCATGTGGTTGCCAACTTGTTACCACAGTGTCTCCCCCTATTTCCTACCTGCCCCCAAAGTAAATAGCTTACAAATAAGGTGTCAGGTTGTGACAAGGGTTCCTTCCAGCATGTCCAGTGAGTTTAACACAGGGCAAGTATTACTACAGTTAGCACATGACCAAGTTTTTCAGTATGATCAGGGCATAATATTTTAATTATCATCAGAATCATTAATGCAATACTCCCATCGGGCCTTTATTTCATCAAGAGTTGAGTGGACCTGTTTAGAACTCCCTTGGCTGATCATATCTTGCATCTTTCCTTTTCAGAATTTCTCACAAGTTGCAAGAACTACACTTGCATACACTGTGATTGTTGGTCAAAAATGGCAACTACAATCCTGGAAAAAAAGGTTGGCACACTTTGGCTGTCTTTTGGTGTATCTCTGCCCCTGCTCCCCCAAATCATTGTTGAAGGCAGGTCTATAAGACTCTCCAACATTGAACGATGGGGAGTGGGGAAGGGTGAGATACAGGAGAGGCCTGTGCTGCACACACATGAATGTTTCACTGGCCTATCCATAAGTCAATGATTATGGCGAATAAATTGTGAATAAGCAGTGCTAAATCATTCTTTATTCCATGTTCCTGATAACATTTCTTCAGTTTGTCAACATCTGTGAATAAACTAAATTTATTTGACAAGTGATATTTACTCTGTCCAACAAATATACCTAGAGGAAAGACAGGTCAGCAACAACACTATTTACAAAATTTGCATGCTACTTGGTGCAAACTCATTCTGAAGCACATCTGACTCGCATCACTAATCTCATCAGCTCTATTCCCATATACCACCCATTTTTAACAAGGAACGATGGCTTTCATCTGACAAATTGGAGACGACTTCTTGCAGGAACCACTTAGGGGTGTCTAGGAGGTCACTCCTTGAAGCCTTGATTGCCTTCCTGACACCTTATGATCATTAGTTCATAAAACGATAAACCTTGAAAAACCAAACCTAGTTTAAACCCCAAACTAATCCTAGTTTAATCATTATAGACTCATGTATGATGTATGTTACCTACTTCTAAAAGGTTCAATCTCATCAGCTTAATTCTCAAATACCATGGAATGTCTAGGAGGTCACTCCTTGAAGTCTTGATTGGCTTCCTGACACCTTATGATCATTGGTTAATAGAACCCAAACCTAGTTTAATCATTATAAACTCATGTGTCATGTTTGTTAGAGGTCTAATTACTGATATCATCAGCTTAATTCTCAAATACCATTCTGATTGGAGACGACTTCTTGTAGCAACCATCAAGGAATGTCTAAAAGGTCACTCCTTGAAGTCTTGATTGTCTTCCTGACACCTTGTGATAATTACTACTAGTAACCCAAACCTAGTTTAATCATTATAAACTCATGTGGCATTTATGTTCTGTACTTCATGTACTTAGAGGTCCAATTACTGATCTCATCAGCTTATTGCCCAAATACCATTTTGATTGGAAATGACTTTTGCAGGAACAACTAAGGAATGTCTAGGAGGTCACTCCTTGAAGTCTTGATTGGCTTCCTGACACCTTATGATCATTAGTTCATAGAACCCATACCTAGTTTAATCATTATAAACTCATGTGTCATGTTTGTTAGAGGTATAATTACTGATATCATCAGCTTAATTCCCAAATACCATTCTGATTGGAGATGACTTCTTGTAGGAACCACTTAGGAATGTCTAAGAGGTCACTCCTTGAAGTCTTGATTGGCTTCCTGACACCTTATGATCATTAGTTCATAGATCCCATACCTAGTTTAATCATTATAAACTCATGTGTCATGTTTGTTAGAGGTATAATTACTGATATCATCAGCTTAATTCCCAAATACCATTCTGATTGGAGATGACTTCTTGTAGGAACCACTTAGGAATGTCTAAGAGGTCACTCCTTGAAGTCTTGATTGGCTTCCTGACACCTTATGATCATTAGTTCATAGATCCCATACCTAGTTTAATCATTATAAACTCATGTGTCATGTTTGTTAGAGGTATAATTACTGATCTCATCAGCTTAGTTCCCAAATACCATTCTGATTGGAGATGACTTCTTGTAGGAACCACTTAGGAATGTCTAGGAGGTCACTCCTTGAAGTCTTGATTGTCTTCCTGACACCTTATGATCATTAGTTCATAGATCCCATACCTAGTTTAATCATTATAAACTCATGTGTCATGTTTGTTAGAGGTCTAATTACTGATCTCATCAGCTTAGTTCCCAAATACCATTCTGATTGGAGATGACTTCTTGTAGGAACCACTTAGGAATGTCTAAGAGGTCACTCCTTGAAGTCTTGATTGTCTTCCTGATACCTTATGATCTTTAGTTAATAGAACCCAAACCTAGTTTAATCATTATAAACTCATGTGTCATGTTTGTTAGAGGTCTAATTACTGATATCATCAGCTTAGTTCTCAAATACCATTCTGATTGGAGATGACTTTTTGCAGGAACCATCAAAGAATGTCTAAGAGGTCACTCCTTGAAGTCTTGATTGGCTTCCTGACACCTTATGATCATTAGTTCATAGATCCCATACCTAGTTTAATCATTATAAACTCATGTGTCATGTTTGTTAGAGGTCTAATTACTGATATCATCAGCTTAGTTCTCAAATACCATTCTGATTGGAGATGACTTTTTGCAGGAACCATCAAAGAATGTCTAAGAGGTCACTCCTTGAAGTCTTGATTGGCTTCCTGACACCTTATGATCATTAGTTCATAGATCCCATACCTAGTTTAATCATTATAAACTCATGTGTCATGTTTGTTAGAGGTCTAATTACTGATATCATCAGCTTAGTTCTCAAATACCATTCTGATTGGAGATGACTTCTTGCAGGAACCATCAAGGAATGTCTAGGAGGTCACTCCTTGAAGTCTTGATTGTCTTCCTGACACCTTATGATCATTAGTTCATAGAACCCATACCTAGTTTAATCATTATAAACTCATGTGTCATGTTTGTTAGAGGTCTAATTACTGATATCATCAGCTTAGTTCTCAAATACCATTCTGATTGGAGATGACTTCTTGCAGGAACCATCAAGGAATGTCTAAGAGGTCACTCCTTGAAGTGTTGATTGTCTTCCTGACACCTTGTTATAATTACTACTAGTAACCCAAACCTAGTTTAATCATTATAAACTCATGTGGCATTTATGTTCTGTACTTCATGTACTTAGAGGTCCAATTACTGATCTCATCAGCTTATTGCCCAAATACCATTTTGATTGGAAATGACTTTTGCAGGAACAACTTAGGAATGTCTAGGAGGTCACTCCTTGAAGTCTTGATTGGCTTCCTGACACCTTATGATCATTGGTTAATAGAACCCAAACCTAGTTTAATCATTATAAACTCATGTGTCATGTTTGTTAGAGGTATAATTACTGATCTCATCAGCTTAATTCCCAATTACCATTCTGATTGGAGATGACTTCTTGCATGAACCATCAAGGAATATCTAGGAGGTCACTCCTTGAAGTCTTGATTGTCTTCCTGACACCTTATGATCATTAGTTCATAGAACCCATACCTAGTTTAATCATTATGTCCTGTAAGTTAATAACTTAAAAGGGCATTTCATGATCCACAGCCTTACCCCCCCACCCCACTTTTTCTCAAAACAGGTTTTTTTTTATATCACTGGAAACCTCTGGCTACATTATGTTTAACTACAAAATTTTCTTGCAGATTAATTTGTTTTCCAAAAGTATTGTCATATTTGAATTACATTCTGGTGTACCAGAACAAAATTACAACAGTGGCCTATGGAACAGTGTAATACACATAATCATGCATAACTCGCAAACACAAAATTGGAATCACCTTAAATTCTTAAATTTTTGGAATAAGCTTTTTTCGTGATTATCTACTGAAAAATGTCATAAAACGTGGATACTAGGATCACGAAATACTCCTTTAATTAGGATCCACTGAAGAGGCAAATTGATACTCTGACAAGCAATATAAAAATTGGTTATTGTTGTTAGTAGTGTGCTATCAGCAGTAGATAGGATATGCAACCCCATCATATAGACTTTTCTGTACTAGTTATAACTAAACAGTTTTATAGAAATAACTGTACATTAATTTGGATGAACATGAAAGATCATTAGCATAAGACATTTGGTAGATGGTAGTATAAGAACAGTACAATCACTACAATGTATACTGAAATATGATTTTAGGCCTTCTTTTCAGCACCTACTGTAACCAACCTTGCAGACTATTGTGAGCGAGAGCGAGCACAAGGATTCAACTGAGCTAGTTGGGAGTATATCATAGGGTATCAGATAGCAGTGAGCTATAATAGCTAGTGTTACATTTAAAGGAGTGTATTTCTTGATCCTTGCATCCTCTTTTTATGACATTACTCAGTGATATCCACGAAAAAAGCTTATTCCCAAAATTTCAGTTGATTCTGATTTTGCATTTGCGAGTTATGCATGATTATGTGTGCTCCATAGACAATGTGTTGTAATTTCGTTCTGGTATACCAGAACGAAATTCAAGTTTCACGATATCTTAGCTAAACGAATTAATCTGCAAGAAATATTTTGTACATAAACATTATGCAGCCAGAGGTTTCAAGTGATATAAAATTCTCAACTTTTTTTGAGAAAAGTGGGGGGATGATGCTGTGGATCACGAAATGCCCTTTTAAGATAGTAAGTAACCCAGACCTAGTTTAACATTATAGTCAACTGTCATAGATTTCAATATTCCTGATCTGCTATGCATGTTGTTGTTTTTACCAATTATGGTTTGAATGTAATCATTTCTACCATTGACCCAAACCTAGTTTTGATGGCGGCAATGCCAAGTGACCCCACCTACTTATTCCTAAGCATCACAAGAGCAGACCACCAGTATCACATTTTATTCACTACTTGACATCAGATGGCATTGCTGTACAGTGTTCCACTCATGACCACTGTGATGATGCACCATTGTGGATTCGAACCGGGAGGAAAAAGTTTGTACGGGGAAGTGCCATACAGACTTTTGGATGCTGTCTTTGTCTATTGCTACTTTTTATTGTTTCACAACCCATCAGTATACCATTACCAAGTTTTGACAAAAAGCACCCACATTTTGCACAAATTGGTTTACACATTTTCAGATGCTATACAAGAAGTTTAATAACCAAGATTTCCTTGTTCATTATTGAATATCTCTTATTTTGTTGATGACATATATGTCTACAATGAATGAATGTCATGGCACCAATTTCCAATCAAAACCTTGAGGCAATATTTTGTAAACGCTAATTTTTGTAATATACAAACATAAGGGTCTTTTGGTGAAACTTAGTCTGGTCCAAAACGGATAAGGGAGTCATGAAGGTGACAAATTGCATTGTATAGAACACCATTATTGATTCGCAGGTCAGCTGAGGTGAACTGCCACCCCTTGTACACACCGCCATTATCCAAACAAACATCAGTATCAACTGTGCTACCAGATAGTAGTTTATGTCAGGATGGTCACACTATTCACCAAATAAGCTAAGCTTGAGTTTTACTACTTTTGGGTATATTCGTCTTAGTTCGCTGTTTTCTATGTGGTATTATTGGCCTATTTGGCCCCCACCCCCTAGTGCAAGGAAAAAAAAAGAGGAAAAAGGAGGGAGAAAGAGGAAAAAAGAGAGGAGAGGAGAGAGAAGGGGAGAGGAGGGACAGAGAGATAGTATCAATAAGCCTGGCAAAATTGTCTATTTGGGCCCCCCCCCAGTGCAGGGAAATTTGGTGGATTTGGGCCCCTGCCCCATACAGGCTTGCCCCCCCTGAAAAAAATCCCAGCTACGTCGCTGCTAGTACATGTAGCATCGCAGTCTCAAATCGTGTGCACTAACCTAATCCCACAGAGCTTGTATGCGTGTACACGTTTAGAGGCAGTTCATCGGCATGCTTAACACATGCTTGTATGCACTATGCAGGCCCGTATGCAGGAATTTTTGGGGGGTGCCGATTTCAAAAAAGTTGACCTTTTTTTCCAGGGGGGGGCCAAATTGTGAAAAGTGGAATTTCTTCCCAAAATTTGGACCTTTTTGACCAAAAAAGTGTAAAACCTGATTTTTTCCTTGCTATGCTCGCAAAATGTGATATTTTTTACTTTTTGAATACTTTTGCAAATTTGGGGCCCGCACCCCAAGTTAAACTCAAGTCAAACAGCGATTGTGGGGACATGACTTCCAGATTGCATGAAGGCACCACCAAACTTGTAAGTAATGGGTGGGACATGATGGGCACCATTACTCACTCACCTCAAGTATGTCAAGTAATTGCAAACTGCTTTCAATGCTTGTATCTGATAATAAGCAGGATAAGTTTGGTCAAGTGAGAAGGCCAAGGGAATGAGTGAGATGGGGTCTCCAAATTGAACTAAGGCTGTAGATGGCAACATGAAGAATTAAGAGCAATGGTGATTAAGTGGACTGGACATGACTTTTATCTCATATGTACAACCAGAGGTTGGACACCATGAAACAATTTATATTGACAACAAACTGTCAAATTCTGTGTATATGTCCAGACCTTTTCAAAATATTTGTGACCTGCTCCCATATATTCAAAATGACATTGTCAGCTCACACTATATACATACATGATACAAGAAGTTATGACCAGACCAGGGGTGGGCATCCTTTCAGGGTGCCACAAACTTCAGACAAAAAGTGGTCGATCCTTCATGTAATTATTTTGTGTAATCTAATCCTAACTCTAACCCTAATCCTAACCCTAACCCTAAGCCTAATCCTAATCATAACCCTAATCCTAACCCTAATCCTAACCCTAACCCTAAACTAACCCTAACCCTAACCCTAATTTCGTGTAAAATTACATGAAGGAATAACCCAAAAAGTGTGGAACAATGCTAAATGTGTTTAATTCAGGGGGATACAAGTCTGTTAATCAATAAGATGTAGTTCACATTTATGCTGCTATAACTCAGGTTGGACCGTCCCCTCTCTCTATGAAATGAGCACAATTGTGTGCATTTGATGAACACTTTCACTATGACAACACTCCGGGGACTACATTAAGTCCGATGTATACTCCACTTGGCGACTGCGATTTCAAGAGGTCAGCAAGTAATTTGAAACTGAAATTTTACGACTTCCGAAGGAATTTTGTTCATGGAGAAGGTTTCTTCGCTTATGGAGAGTTGGATTTGTTCAACTTTTGGGGGTAGGCCAGCGAAGTTTCTCTATGAAAGCACAGAGCGGGCAACAATTCTTTGCGATACTCTGCGATATTTTGATGAAGTATACATTAATGCCTTCGCGCGAAGCTGTGAATTAATTTTTTCATCACAGCTTCTCGTGAAGTGGTTAAGTGGAGTATACATCGGACTTTACACTGCACTCTCTACCAGGAATCTGTGGCACCTGCAAGTTATGCAATGCTACCCAGCTTGATTAGCAAATGGGATGCCCATGTTTCATCATGTGATTCAGTCAGCCAATCATATCCCTGCTTCTGTGTTACACAGTGCACACAATAGCAAAGTTTTCTGATGACTAGTGTAGTACTAGTAGTAGTAGTACTAGTCTCAACAGAAATCTCCCATCTGATGCTATAGCAAAAGAATGATTGACCCTTACATTATCCGGATGCAAGTTTACTATCTGGATATCTATATTAAAATAAAGTTGCCGCGATTCATGGAAAATATGGTAATTAGAGGGCAATGTTAATGTATTGCGGATGTAATACATCCTATACAAATGCTAATTTGGGGTTTAACAGGTCAATATGTCTGCTAGACTACAGTATGATAGGCTCTTACAGAAGTCTGCTAATTACCATGATTACTGGTCACGTCATAATAAGAACAGGGTCACACAGCAAGTTTTTTCTTGTCATTTAGTTCTAGTTTTTCAGGCCGAAAAATCGGATACAAATCAGTGATTTGTGCAAATTTGTGCAAAAGATTCTTGCAAAACATCAATAGGCCGAATCTACATCAACAGTTGGTGTGACTACTTATACCACTGTGAACTACCGATTGGCCCATGTGGTTTTCTTTTATAGTGCCTAGGTGCCTATATCATTATGTTGATCAGCGGAGATAGATTTAGAAGTAAATTGCAGCAATCGTAACTTTCCGTGCATCAAGGATTCTCACACAATTCTTCTGCGAGAATCTAAATGGATTCGCACACACTTTTATGGATTTCTTGGCCTGTTTTTGCAATGAGCAAAAACAAGAGGAAAAGCATGATATTTTTCAGAAGGTCTTTTAGAAAGTGTACAAGGATCAACCATCCAGCGAGCTCGTATAATTGACAACAACTACATGTACCATTCATATAATGAAGATAAGATTGTTATGATCATATAAAGTGGGAAACTGAGAGAAATACACAAGAATGAAAACAAACAAACAAATAAACAAACAAGAGGCATGGTATAAAGGAGCTGTTATCGGATCCTACAATTATGGATGTTAAAAAGTCTTCCGTGTGACCCCGGCCTAAGGTATCTAGAAAACTGCCCATAGGCTAATATAATCATTACCATGATAGGCAGACAGATGTCAGACAAACGGTAAATATGTACATAACTTGAGAAAAAGATTAATTCAATTAAGTCTTCCAATGTTAATGATGCAAATTACGCTACGCAAGATGTCCATTGATATGACGTGAATACGTAGCCAGACTTTTGTTAATTTCCGTAGCAGGCAATTTCCTAATACAGTACCGGCCAATACCCGGTGGCTTCAATTACTATGTTGATCCCTTCTCCTTGCAACTCCACAACATGCTAAAACAGTTCAATTAATCTCTTACTTAGCACTTACTGCAAATAAATATTTAATATGATCAGTCAATAATTTTTGAAGCCAGCAGTATAGCCAGCCTTTTAGTATGGAGGCCGTCCCCATTTATCCCTGAAAAATGTAGGGGGAAATTTCCCCCAGCTACTCCCAGTTGTCCAAATTAACCAAAACAAGCATCGGACAACCAAATTAATGTCACCAGTTGTCTGGTGGCCGGACAGACAACCAAAAATCTAGACACAATGTCTATACTTTAATATACATTACACAGGCAACAAAATCGGTGGCTATATCAAGATAAAATTTTTCACGGCAGTGAAATGATGCCACTTTCCCCCACATCTCATATGCACAGTTTATCCCTTACATATCCTGTGTCATGAATAGGTAGCCCACCAGCCATGTGGTTAAGAGTCTAGGAAATAATTCCTAATATCTCATACCCTAGTTTGTATGCCTTTATCTAATCTTGTTCCACATGACAACTTACTAATTAGCCCTAACCCGAAAAAGAGTCTGTCCAGTGTAGGAATTTTTTAGCCTTTTTTAGAAACATGTTTGCAATTGGCTTATAGCCATCACATGCTGACAATACACATAACTGATTGGTTAATCAAAACTAGCAGGGTCATGGCCAGGCCTAATTATAAAGTAAACATATCATTCTGTATAGAAAACTGTGCAGCAAGCGATTTACTTCAGAAAATTACTACATTGCACAAAACTAAGTCCATTATCTATAGTTAATTGTTAGCTAATGTTTATTGACTCTTGTAATAACCCATGTATATAAACCTATATAATATTGACCCTGACAAAAGCTAGCAAGAGCAAGCTGTGTAATTTGTTTACTTGTGATAAGATACAATTTTCTTCATAGTTATAGCCAAATTTGTTTCCTAGTAGGTGACTTAATAAAAATTCCTTTAAAAAGGAATGGGCACCCAATGTGAGCTTGGTCGTGATGTGGAAAATTTCATGGTGTTTAGATTTGGTATTATTATCTCTTGCAAACACGGTGACACCTCATTATAGAAATCAGACCTGTCGATAGGTTGTAAGAGGGGATAGCCTTTTCCAGGCACGAATTGGGCAATATATAAAGAAAGTTTTGCTCCTTTGCAACGCAATAAAAACCTAAATGCAAAACGAGATCCTGTAGGTGGCTCCCGAGGTGGCTTAAAAAAATAAATGCAAAATGAGGTTTAAAAAAAATATTGTTTTCCAGAGTCAAGACGCAGGTATCAATATTAAGCCTCATATCACTTATTTATTGTCGAATAAGTGCAGAGTAGGTTAGATATGAATATTGAATGTTAGACCAAAGTAGCTCAAAGTACATGTACTATACACCTGATCCGTGAACTTGTCTTTTTTAAAGACAAATTCTTGTTTATTTATGCAAGCAATCACATCCCAGAAAACTTGTAGTTTCGCATGCATTGCGACACGATGGGGAAACCCAGCTGATGTAAACATGAAGTCGCCACACAAAACCTAGTGGGTACCCGTGTATGCGTACAATCACGCGCACCTCATTGTATTCTGGTCTCGGTCAGATTCCAACTGCATCATTGGGATGAGGCTAGGCAGAACACATGGAGTGGAGTTGGAATCCAACCTTGGACATTCTGACAAGTCAGAAAAAAAGTTTGTCTCAAAAGAAAACAATGAACAAAAATGCAATATGCAGGATTTCTATTAAATTCATTTTATTTCAGTCCTATTTATTCTATTTATAGTAGAATTTTTGGCATTTTCTTATATGCTGCTATACAGCCATATTTTGGTGACATATTTGATTGAAACACAGATAAATCTGCAATTTAAAGTGCACAAAATTACACATTTTTATGAAGCTAAATGTCTTCTGATACCACATGTTTTGCCTTATTTTCAATATCTATTCTCCTTGATAATGTTGATATCCGTACTTTTTTTTTTTTTAAGTTATTTATTTTTTCGGTTTTGTAGTGTCCCTGGACCTAGACCTAGAAATGCTAGGATCATTCATGGTTGACCTAAAAAAAAAAATTTGAATTTTGCACAAAGTTTTGTGTTTTTAATATGAAAATTTATACTTTGTTTTCATGTCATACTCTATTAATGATATCAAAATTCATTGAATTTGAATGCATTTTGATATCATTAATAGAGTATGACATGAAAACAAAGTATCAATTTTTATATTAAAAAACACAAAACTTTGTGCAAAATTCAATTTTTTTTAAATTGAAATTTGAATTCAAGTATAGTCCCACCCCCCAATTTTGAAAAATGTTCACCCAAAAACGGGGTGGGACTATGCTCGAGTCAGTATGGTAATTAGTATACAGATGAATTTGGTCTGGGAAAGCACTTAAGGTTATTAATTATTTTAAACTGTTGTGATTTGGTAGTTCACAGCATCTTACGAATGGTAGTGTGCTTTGGCAAAAACTGCATTGCTCAATTCATAGCGAGTGTGTAGAAGAATTAAAATATCACAGATATACTTTTATAGGTGCTATGGTTCTTGAGTTACGTTGTAAAGAGGGCTGAAACAACAACACTTTTGTAAAACGTACATAACTCATTAACAACAATAAATTAAGCAAGTTGGTTGCTTCGACCAACATTACCTCGTCTACACTTAACTTTAGAAGTGATGGACATGTGCCTAGTAGGGCCCATTGGTATAAAAGGTAATAAATAAAGGTCATTGTGTATAACAAAATGAAAAATGAGGTATAAAATAAAAACAAGGGTCATCGGGTAAAACAACAACTTGACAAATCAACAAATTTGCAGAAAATAAGAGAATTTGACAATTTCCACATTATTTTATGGCATTTTGATAATAAAATTCTAGGAAAAAGTGGATCATTGGGTAGCCGAATCTAAAACAAGGGGGTCATCGGGTATGGCCGACTTTTTAAAGCGGTCATCAGTTATATTTGACTTTAAAAAGGGGCCTAATGACAGGCACATACCATCACTTCTAAAGTTGAGCGTCTCCTCATAGATTTGGATATTTAACTTTTAACAAAATGATTACTTTAGAATAGAGATTACTAGACTCATGACCAGCTCGCTTGATTCAATTACTTATTCACTCACTTACTGATTTGATTACATGAACGAGCGCTTAATTGAAATCAAACAAAAATCATTCCCCCTCTCCCTTGAGAAATTAGCAAGCTTGCTCCAAGAGCCATGGAACTGATTTAAAAAGTGAATGTTAAGGAAATTCAATCAGAAGTAGGACTATTGATAAATTAATCTTGTTGTTTTAAAATCATAGCCGATGGTGCATTAACAAACAGGTCTTAAGTAATCCTTTTTCATGTCATAATTCGTTGGCTGATGACACATGGGTGCAGGAATCAGAGATATAGGTTTAAGATAAACACCGAATACTTTGCAAGGATTTGCACTTATTTCCTAAGCGCTTATGATGTTGGATATTATTAATAAGTTAAATTATGTCACTTTAAAATTGTTTTGGTAGTAGGGAGTGGTTGAGCTTACTTGCAGAGTACACAATTACAACACTATTAGCATGATCAGGACGGGAAGACTATCTATAATTTTTGTGGGGGAGATTCACTGGAGACAAATATGAGCGTGTTTCTACAGGCGCACCGCTAAGTTACCGCTAAATGGATAACGCTATCTTACCGTTATCTTACCGTTTTACCTGCTGTTTCCACAGACAGGTTTTTGCCGTTGGCGTGTCCATACCGTTTAATCTGAATGACAAACATGTTTTAAAAGTGTATTTTGTCTTACCTTTTACGGTAGTATGGCCAAAATTTTGCATCGTAGACCTAGAATTAATGCTAGAATGGATTGTTTAATGGTTGATTATTGCTAAATAATCACTTTTTTTGGTTATATTTTTAGTTTTTCACTATTTTGTAGCATTTACAAATTTCCGTGAGCAAACCCCGAATTCCGTGAGTTTTTCTGTTTTTCAGTATCACGGATAAATTGTGGCTTTACATAACAGTTTGGACTTGTTATGTTGCCCAGGCTGTTATTAAAGTTTTTGTCATGTCGTCTGTCCAATTAACATGTTGATTAACAGCCATTTTGTTTGATTTTGCTCAATAATCGGCAAGTTACCGCTTAGGTCTGTTTCCACAGAAAATCTACCCGCTTCGTCGACGGCAAAAACCTACTCCAACGAGGTTTCCGTTGGCGATGAAAAGGCGTTGCAAAAAGGCGTTGGAGACTGTTTCCACAGGAGTGATTAACGGTTCCATACCGCTTCCAAAACGGTATTTGGCTCTGTAGAAACACGCTCTATGTTGCTAGTGCTTCCCAGGTATGGTTTTAGGCCCTTTGCACCTGATTAAAAGTTTCCCGTCACCTGTCCTCATTTGAAATTCACGCCATGATTGAATTCATTCATTGTGATTTTTCACATATTAAAAATAAAAAGACTGCATTTAATCCACATTTTGACTGATATTATTAAAACTTATAATGAATAATGAAAAACTTACCTCGCTTGCTTTCTGAAAATATGTGATGGGGAAACTAAAAAGCAAGTGCAAAGGGCCTTATAGTTAAAATGGTTTTAAAAGTAGCACGAAATGGTCAATTTCAATGCTGAAAGTTGGCTTGCCCATGAAACATTTTCCACAAAAAAGTAATGATAAACCTCCTATTTTCAAACATGAAAAGTGATCCTGCCAGAAAATTATTGTGGTCCTTATGTGAATTACATATTATGAGTCAGGGCTGTAGCAAGCGTGCGACCGGGAATGCAATGGCCGCCCCTCTTTTTGAGAAATTTGTTATGTTTTTCTTTATATTTTTATTTCAATTTGGGCATATTTGTAATTTGGCCGCCCCACATTTTTCAACCTTGCTACGGCCCTGTTATGAGTAAGTCTGTGTGCGATTTTATTCAAAATTTGAGAAAAAAATATCCCCCCATATCATTTTCAATCATCTTTATAATATATTAATCTAATTCATCAATCTTAATTAATTAATAAATAAGTAATTTGATTTATTAATTCATTAATATATTTTAATGATTAATGATTGATTGATAACTATTTCTAGGTCACATAGATAAACAAACATTAGAGAGGGGAAAAAAGCGAGGGAATGTTATGCTGAGATCTTGGACCATCCCCACGAAAAAATTACCCATATGCCATATGCCATATGTGACGTGTCATGTCAAAAGGAGACACTTTTGGGCAGGATCGTAAATTGAGAAATGGCCAAAAATCTGACCGGGGTGATTTTTTCACAATTTCGGTTTGTTGCTAATTTGTGATGTTATTAATGTTTAAAATATTGTCTGATAGTTTCAGACCGAATATAACTGGTATCTGATATTTTTTGAGACATTTGTCAAGGTAATCCCTATTCTCAACATTGTCAATAATATTTTTAAAGGCCGATATCTCAATTTCCAATTTTATTATACCATAACTTTCGAACTCAATATCTTCGCTTAGGAATGTGCGATTTCATTGGGGAAAGCGGCGATGTGGAGCAAAATATCTCTTTATTTAAGATATGTAAAAAACTCAAAATTGATAACCTGCCCAAAAGTGTCTCCTTTTGACATGACACGTCACATATTCTCTTAATGCCCCCGGGACGTTACATCCAAAAAGGGGGCATTAATTAGAGGCCCTTTTTAAAATGATAAATTGCCATTAAAAACATCGCTCCTCAAAAATACAGGATTTCTACAAATAACTATAAACTTTGTCGATAACAATGGCCTGCAGCCACATTGATATCATGAAATCAGTGATCGATGTTCGAAAATGCAGGGAAACCTACTGTATGGTATTTTGACAGTGTTTATGGAACAGTTTGGTTAAAAAAATGGTGGGGTGTTTATTAAAGGGTGGGCTTTAATTAGAGAGAATTATATGGTAGGCAACAGAATAAGCTATGCAAACACTGAATTAGACTAATTAATTGTAAGTAAGTTCATCCAGTCTTGTGCTTTGAATTCGGTATATGGTTAGGGTTTAGGATATGGATTACCGTTAGGGTTATTGTTATGTTAGGTTTTAGTTATACTAAGAATTGGAGTTCCAAATACAAAACTGAGTGAGCATAAAGTGCAAATTCAGAAATCCTATATGACTGTTTTCTGTTTACATTTAGGAAATATAGCTAAATTCTGTTTTCACCTCACCTAATTCTGTCACTTTAAGGATATACAATGCAGGAAAAATATGAGGGACATGACAAAGTACCCACAATCCTCCCCCTTTTCAAGATGATTTGTAACAGACATAAATTTGCAAACCCTTTGATCTCTTTCATCACCCTTGAAAAAAGGTTTGCAGAAGCTCCTGCAAATGACATGTTATTAAGCAAGGGATGACATTAGTAATTAAATATTGTGAGTTTCAATGCCAAGCTTTTTAATGCTCTGCGTGCTAGCCATGCGCTTCATCAACGGAAAAAGTTCAAGTTTTGAAATATTTTCTCAAAATATAAAGCGCTACCTTCAGAACTACTGAACCAATACTAGGCTTGTTTGTACTCATTTTAATGCAATTTTCATGCTGATTCCAAATATGGTCATGATAAGTTACATTTCTGAAATTTTTGAATTTTAAATTTTTTTTGAAACATGTTGTCTGCAGTCGACACCCGCGTGAAGAGAGTTAAGCTTCCTTCTGGCGGACTTTCAGCATAGCCATGGCTTTCAGATATTTTAGGCAACAAAAGTTGATTAGTATATTGGCATTTCCTTTTTTATACAACATCACAAGGAAAAGTAATCAAAGCATATCAGTAGAATATAGAGTTAAGACATATATGTTCAAATTATCAGTTGTACCACAAATTAATTTGCAGTGTAGTTACTGAGTTACTAGTGTATTCAATCAAATTAAAATTTGTATTATAATAATTAATAAAGCTAAATATGGGTTTTGTGTTTGCCGAGATTTTGTTAAAATAGCCCTGGCTTTGCCAGGGCAAATTATTCGATGCATGAAAATTTACCTTTGTTAAATCAGATGATGGCTCTGAAAAGAGCTGTGCACAGTATTAAGAAATAAATTAGGAGTTTATGGCAAGAAGGTCCTATCTGCAATAGCTGCCTTATAGCTACATTTACCAAAAATATACCAAAAATTTATTTGTCTTTGGATCAAGAGTAATTTCACATCAACCAGTGATGGGAAAAGTTAAAATTAATAATATCCTCTTCAAAAGGTGATAGCGATAAAACATACAACCAGGAGCAATTTTCAACAAAATATTCCCCCTGGTCACATAGATTTACATGGAAACAAGAGAAATTTTCGGATTTAGCAGGGGCAATGCTTATATTTTTCAACCTTTAAGACTAAAAAACACCTCAAGTTCATTTCCTGTAGGGGCCCTGGAATTATTTTTGGTAAAATTGCTCCATAGCAAAGAAGTTTCATTTCTCAACAGTTACAGTTACCATTGTGACATATGTATCACCTTACTGTTGATCACTTCTTAACAGTCCTGGGATTCTGGATATGTAAAACATTGCATTTTGATAGCTTCTTGTTTTCGGCCACTACATGTGAACATGGTGAAGTTTGCATGTTGGTTAGAGGAAGAATAAAAGTAGGTCGGGGTGAGGGGTAAGGGGGTGCGTATTTCAAAACCTGTAACAATTTGTATTTTTAATGATAGGTATGGGAATACAAGAGAACATGACAGGTTTGCATATAACATAATTAGATGGAATGTAGGCCGGGTTAAATGGGGTATACATTCATCTAAGAGGGGTTCAATATACTAACGGTTGTCTCCACCAATTATGGTAAATATCATGTGCTTTTCAACATTAAAGTATTTAAGCATAATTATATTAAAGGGATTATAAGATGTATTACTGTACAAAATATTCTGTCTATAACTGCGCAGACGATTAATAATTAGGCCAATTTACGGACGTCAATCTGATGTAAGATTTTGTCTTAATCAAATTTCAGCATGATTTGTCTGCTTCAATGTCTACACAGTAAATCTATTAAGAGAATTAAGCAATCAAATAATATTTCTGAAACCTTTGGGGAACTATGATTTTCCAGAACCATTACATGCTTGAACTCCTATAGGAAACATGGCCTAAAATTAGGCCTAGTTTTAAATCTCTTGCCACCAAGATATAATTTGTCAGGAGAGAAGTATAGAAGTTAACATCCGCCAGTTAAATAGAGCTAATACTGTGGCCTTTCAATTTTTTTCAAAAAATAAATAACTTCTGAACTTGTTGATGCTTGCAGAGATTTGGATAAGCTCTATTATTTTGGGTCAAAATCACCTTGATTTCTGTGTCAAATGTATGTTGAAAAAGAGGGCCATCTTGATCCGCTATGTCAAGTTTATTCGGAATATTAACTTTTCATATCATTTTGATCATGGTAAAAAAATGGTAAATTTTGAACTGACCTTTAACCCTAAAGTGCATTGACCCTAACCTACTTCTTTCAGATTCTCTCTCCTCTCTTTATCCCTCTCAAATTTGTCTCTACACATCCCTCTTCTCTACAGTCCAAAGTTTTCCATTTTACGGAAAACGGGAAAAAATCACGGAATCGGAGGTACAACACGGAAAATGACATTTTTGTATGATGTGACAAAAATTGTTAAAAGATAAGAGAAATAAATGTTAAAAACAATCATGAGTTGTGTGTGTCAATTTTTATGATAAATATACTGTTTAATAATACCAAAATAAAGGTATTTTACCAAGGCATGAACCCCTATAATCCCTCCAAACATCGTAACAGTCGGCCTATTATCGTGAGCATATTCCAATCAGAGCATATTGATCACGATATTAAACACCTTATTTTGACATTAAGCTTTATTCATGAAACACGGATTTACAAATTTTAGAACACGGATTACAACACGGAAAATGGATTTTAGAAAACGGTTAACTTTGGACTCTACTCTTCTCTTTCTTAATTTCTATCTTGTCATAGATATTGACAAATGGCCAGCTAACAATTTTGTTTCACTGCAATTAATGTACCACGCTTAACGAAGATAGGAAAATCTAACAACCAGCCTTTTCCTGCAACTCATGTAAAAATGATGCATTGATCGCTAATCAATCAACATAGCACACTCAGCGCTCCTGTCAAAATCATTCCTCGCTAAGGCTCTAGAACAAACAAAAACATGTATCTTAGAGACTGATGAATCAAAAAGGTTAAGATGAATAAGAGGATTAAGAAAGTGGAAATGTTGCCAATTTTAAGTGACTACGCGCCTGGACAACATCATATGAGCACCCAGGATAGGCTGCAGGAAAAGGGAAGGATCACACTCACAGACCGGACTCACGGCTCACCTAGACGTGCTAGGGTGTGAAAAAGGTCTTTTCATAAGAAAAGAAAATAATACATTATTTATCTATTCCTCAAAAATATCATGATGGTGCATAATGACATAATGTGCAAAAAAATAAAGTTTACTGTGACTTCACATGTCAAAAATCATTTGTGTCAGTGATTTGATTACAAAACAGCACCAAGAAGTAGGCTGTGAAAGGATGTGTGCTTTAATTTACTAGAAAGAATTGGGTAACTGGAAATTTCGAAGGAAATTTTGAAAATTACCAGTTACTGTACTGGATTGGATGTCTTGAACAAAATGCAAGTCACTATAATTGATATAACACTTTTAACCCTAACACTGACCCATGCTTTTTGATATCGGAAGTCAAAGAAGATCCGAATTTTTCAAGAAGAAGAAGAATTTTGACTTGGCACCCCGGATTCGAACCTTTGACCCCCGCATGCCAAGCACACGATCGCGGACGGTAGCTGCATCGGTTATTGCTGCCCGCCAGCAATTCCGTGAGCATATCACACTTAGGGTGATTGCGTCATCACAGACCCTGGGATGCATGCATGCGCCTAATTTTTCATCGTGGTATTTTGTGGTTTTTACTGGTGTTAGGGTTAAAGATGCAATCAGTGGTTTGATAACATATCAGAAACAATAGGTACCCACAATCACATTTGGCACCCGGGACCGAATTGGTGAGAACCTTGCTGTGTATAGACATTTTCCGAAACATGCAATTGAATGTAGATTCAAACTTCACAGCACAGCTGCTTTCTTTCTTATTGTCAATTTTTCATAAAAAAAACAAATTTTGCAGACTTTATCCTTTCATTGACAGTAGTGCCTTTAATTTTGAATAATAGGGCAAGATGGACTCCAACAAAAAATGCTGTAATACATTACAAGATGCCTTGTTTTTATCATAAAAGAATCTCAATTTTCAAACAGCATATCATCACGCCACCTAACTTCCTCAAAAGACCTGCCCTTTCATTGTGATATAATGTGATGTTTTTTATCGGACGCACTCAATCACAATAAGGGACCGTTCACAAACACTTGTTAGGGGGGCCTGATGCAAAAGGGGGGGCCCTGGAACTTTTTGACCCTCCTAGGGGGGCCCTGAAAAAAATGACCACAAATTTTCCTGGAAAAATGATGTTTATATGCTTTTCTATGGGGTTGACCCATAATTTTCATGTCAAAAAGGGGGGGCCCTGGAATGTTTGAGATCTGTTATAAAAAAAATTTTATGATGAATTTTTTGCATCAGGCCCCCCCCTTACAAGTGTTTGTGAACGGTCCCTAAAGCATATTTTTGTTACAACTGAGCAAAGAATCAATTGAGATGGTTCATCGCAATGACATTGAATAATTTAGCAATCTCATCCTATGAAATGAATTAGGTGTCTGTGCTAATGCTCATGGAAGCAATTAATGATACTTAACAGTCGCTATGAATAATATCATGAATATCAATTCATTATATACCTGGGTCAGTCAGTGTAATGAGATTGCAAAAACAAATTCCTGCCGTGATTCATTCAAGACTTTGTGCAAACTCTCCGTTCATTATACACTACAAAATTGCCCTTGAATAATTATGATACAGTCGTTAGTGAAAGCCATGACACCAGTTTAGCACCTAATACACTTGATCCCTCCACTTCAATATTTGACGCTTGTTCAAACAGGGCGTGGTGGCTCTGTGGTATAGCCGTGTGTGGTTTAGAAGCGCGGAACATAGGAAATATGGATAATCCCCGGGACATTTACACATGTAGTGTGTGCACAGCCCCTTCAATGCAAATGGTGCGTGAGAAAGTTACATAGGTCGTCAAGTGCTTATTTCAAAATGGGAGAATCCCCTGGATAACCTACGTCATCGTTGCTCACTGATTAAACACCTGAATTGTTAAGAGAGTTTGATTTCTTTTAATATCGCATTCCTTCAGGATGAACTTGATGAGCTAGCGCAACAGGTGATGCGATGACCTGGTAACCCATTGGTCCTGGGTTATCAAAGTCTTCCTCGTGTCTTATCATCTTATCCTTCCCCTAGCTTGGGAAGTCCTATTAGATAGGATTAAATATCACCCATCCTACTTTATATTTTATCAGTGGGAGTATAAAATTCCACTTGAATGGGTGAAATGTGGAAGTGATCCAATGAATATGATAACTTTTAATAGCCACCTTCCAGGGGTGAACAATCTGGGCTATTCCAGTTGAAATCCATACACCCCTTTTAAGAAGGAATGACCTTAATCTTCCACTCAGGAGTGTGAATTTCAAATGGGGTAGTACCTGAATGGGTGCCTTTATTTGAAATCTACACCCCCTGTGTGGAAGATTAAGGACATATTTTCTACAGGGGTGTATGGGTTTTAACTGGAATAACACATTTGCAGTATATATCAAACCTATTGAATTGAATGAAAAAACTGTAACTGGAAAGCACTATCAATGAACCCAAAAGAAAATATTTGAACTTTGTAGGAGTAGTTTATAAGAGATGGGCAAGTCTTACGATTCTCTTTATTGTTTTTCACAAATAAAAAATTTACAACATGGGAGAAAGAGCAGTGATGAAGAAATAATGTGCTTCAGAAAGTGTCCATACATTCTAAATATCTCCAACATTGAAGTTGAATGTCTAATTTTATCCGTTTTTGGTGATCAGTCATGTATGCCTTTATTTGCTGCTGTAGTGCATGTTAGTAACCATTGGTTACTGGTTCAAGCCTGGGCTCATACACCTGTTTCGAATTATGATATGCCATAGGCTTTGTGTTGTGATCATTTCGATTAGTGGTTCGTAACAAAGCAAGCATGAGCCAGTTGACCTAGCAAAGGTCATATTCTAACGTGCACTACGCCAGCGAATGCATGTACTTGCTACATGAAAACACATATTCTTTGAGCTGTAGGCTACTTTGCTTTTTTTGTAAAGATATTCCTTATCTCATGCTATCAAAAAATCCAGGCCTGTACGCAGGGGGGAAGCGGGGGGGGGGGGGGAATTTTCAAAAGTAAACAAAAAGTCCCAAAATTTAAGAATTTGCGAGCGTAGTGAGCAAAAAAATCAGGTTTTTAACGGTTGGTCAAAAAAAGGGCCAAATTTTGGGGGAAAAGTCCACTTTTACAAAATTGTCCCCCTTTGGAAAAAAAAGTCCGCCTTTTCAAAATCAGCACCCCCCCCCCCAAAAAAAATCCTGCGTACGGGCCTGAATAAATCATCTTTTGCTTCTAGATTCATTTTCATCAAAGAAGCAACTCAACATTTTGTTTACATTAGTTGAAAATCATAAGTCTTATGTGATGTAGAAAACAGTACTCATCTCCTAAATGTTAACTATCCTAGATCAAATCTGTTTGTTACATCTTCATCAATCCAATCTAATTAAGATATCAAAACTTCATCTCAATCTCTTGATATAGCAACATAGTTAATGATGCAATGATCTTACAGCATCTCACACTGTAATGTCAATCATAACATTCCTGACAGCCTGGGCCTTCATCAGGGGCTTCACAGCTATTCCAGATAGAGGAGTGATGACTGTAACCTACCACCATATGTGCATGCGACTTCAAACAAGATGCTTTTCATGTTAAGCTTACTTCTCTCGTAACTTTCCCAGCTGTTTAAATTCTGGATCCAGCCAATGATATCTCTAAAATGATATGAACAGTGTTAAAATCGGGTATATTCATTAAGGTAATCAGTGGCACGTGTGGGCTGGTGCAGGGACTGATACCCAGCTTTTATATCGGCTACCTGGCTTAGCAATGGATTTGGACTTGATCTTCTTTTGCCATAACACAGAGGTTTCAATTCAACTAACAGACAGCTATTCTAGTATAACAAGGGTTTGCAAGCCTAGCTGCCCCTTATTGTGATATATTTACTGGTGTATATGCATACAGGGTTTCATTGTCCCCTGGGGTAGTGCCCGATGAGCGACAGACTATTAAGCCAGAGATTTCGATTCGTTTTCTTTTTGGTGCCATTATCACTTCCCTTGCAAATTGCTTGTGATGAATGGAATTGATTTGGCATGATTTCCTAGCATATAGACTCTTGCACAGCATTTCTTTCATCAAATCTAGCATATGTAGCTCTATCCATTTATCATTATGGAAGACTAAAAATTTGTGGAAGACTCCGTAAGAGATTACAGAAATGTATAAAAACATTCTATTTGCGCTGTCATCATGTAATCCGTCAGTCTACATGGTCTATGTGGACTTACATTTCCAGATTTGATAATAACTTGAATTTACTGGTTTAATTGGAAATGGTTACAAATAATAGTCAGATGAAAAAAAAAAAAAACTGTTCTTCAAAAATAAAATATTTACTTCTCATCTTTAAATTTGATCTTCAACAGGAAAATTCAATCACTGCTCTCTTGTGTTGGGTGCAGATGACATGCCTTCCCAGTGGACTTGGAAAGTCTGATAAGTCCAGTAAGAACCAAGCTCAGCTCAGCTCAACTGCCTTTTCTTAAGGGCCTCTGTCAAGGAATTCAAACATTGCAATCACAGTTGTTTACATGGTCTTGCTGTTCCTGCATTAATATAAAAAAGTGACAATATGTTTTCCCCATATTTTGACACATAATGTCAAGAATAGCAATACTGTGAGCATAGTGCAGTTGTGTAATGTCTTACAGCTTCTATAATAAGAATCATGTGTTACTTTTCAACTTGCTAATGTAAAGTTTAAAAAATACTTTTAAAACTGAGTTACTTGTTATCAACTTCTTGACATTCAAAGATGGAGCTTTGATTTCTAAAAATGGTTAAATTCATACCTGAATGTACAGCTCTTTGAATCAATTCAGGGCCAGCCTATGAATAATGTTACTGCGCAGGGAGGGGGGGGGGGGGGAGGCGGGGGTTTCTGCACACATCAAGTCTGTTTACATGCAGTACTTATCCACAAATGGGTGAAGTGAATTGAAGTAAACAGTATTAGTCAGTGCCTGTGCCCAAGGACACAACACAATGGCCACGACATGACTCGAACCCATAACCCTGCATGGTGTTCATGAGTCTGATCATTTAAACCACTATTCCATCATGCAAAAAGTACTTCAAATACAACACAAGCAATTCTTCAGAGGCTGGAGTTGTGTCAGATTATGTGCCAAACTTGTTTGACACATGACTTGTACATGGAAGACTAAATATTCAAATCTATATGTTACTTTTCACACCCACATTGTGAATTTTAGAAATAGATCCACTTAAACTGAGGTACCACATGGGGTCAGCTTTGATAATCAGGACAAATCCATCCACAACTTGTGTGACACAGTACTTATTAGCAGTAGGCTTACAAATCTTGGGGACAGGAATCGCTAAAAAACCCACAAAATCTTTTGAGTTCTTCTGATTTGACACATAATTGGCATGAGTTCAACTGAAATGTGTTTTCTGAAAATAAACTATTAAATTGGCCTTAATACGGTAAAAATTAGTATTCCCATAGAGGTTTTCCATATGATCAATAGAAAGAAACCCACTATAGGGGAAAGTCCTCCCACAGAACCACTCCCTAAATGATGTTACTTTCATGGGCAAATGCACATACGCTAAAGTGCACAAAAATGTGTGATCTTAAATCAATTTGGCACATAATAAGTGAATTTTGAAGATGTGCTACAAGTCCCTATCAGAGCAGGAAGGAGCAAGTTCCCTTCCCCAACATATTGGACCAGTAGTGTGTTGCGTAACCAGACCGGTCTTTTAGAGGAAGCACAAGCCTGGTCTTAGAGAAACTTGTCCTGGTGTAACCGTGATCCAAAAAGGGCTAATTGTGCAATTTATTTCCATTACTTTCCATCCCAAATTCACAGCACGGAATATTGTTACAAGGACAGAGGTAGCCGTCTGCCCCCACCCCCTCCCCTGGCCACCCTGGTTATGCCCCCTGGTTTTAAGAGTCAAAAGAAATCAGCTAACATTCAATCCTAATGATTTCCCGGATTATCACATTGCACCTGGAATGTGGATTCTTTTATCAGCACAATATGTTGCCAAAATGACAACAACAATGAGTCAAAAGCGTAGAAGGCTTATTGTCTTAAACCGGGGAACATTAGAAGTTCAAAGCTGTCAAGTCTTTACCTTTTTGTCTTGTCTTTGATGAAAATGAACAGCATACATTCAGTTAAAAAATGATAAAATGCTATATAATTTTGAGACGGACAGTAATGACGCCGTCAACTATTAGAAATGACATCACATGAGAGTGATTGTGAATATTAGGCATGCGTAAGCAGTACTAATGCAAGCATCAATTTAAAGCTTGAACCTACCCACCAGTGGTGTAATTTCTTTTTGAAGCTAAACTGATGAAATATGGTGCAAGAGTGGAATAACTGCGCCTGAAGCACGCGAAAAATTGCACTTTGGGGGCTACAATGGGCAAATTTGAGGTTAATTTGGTCGGAAGCCCATATTCAGGCGTCAACATTGGGGGGATGATTGTATGGACCATCCCCCCTAGCAAAATATTGGGGGGATTTATCCCCCCTATCCCCTGGGACCTACGCCTATAATGCTACCCACCTCAAGCCTCGACATATTATTGACATCGATTCGATGCCGATGATTGAGGTCATACTTTTGTTGACCTCAATCATCAGCATCGAATCGTTGTCAATAATATGCCGAGGCTTGAGATGGGTAGGTTCAAGCTTATTGATGCTTGCATAAAGCACCAAGGTGTAAGATATCACAACCTTTCAAATGTTTCAATGTGAGCTGCATAGTTGTGAGGTTTTATCAGTCCTTTTTGGACCCAGTTTCACATTTAACTGGGGGGAAATTCACCCTGACCATGTGACAACATGTAGGCTCTTGCTCCCTTGGAATGATCAGGTTGGTTACGAACCTGGTCTGCTTCAAACACTGGACGTTTAAAAGAGTTTTTTTCAACAGAATTGTTATTCACTTGAATGAATTTGAAGTGGGCTTAAGTTTATTGGCATGTCTGGGGGAACTTCAGGAATTAAAGACCCCCAGATTTACCCCCAAAACAAGAAAAAACAGCGTATTTGGGCACAGCACCCCTGTGAGACTTGTAGCTTGTTTCAAAGCACACCCCTGAAGTTTGATGGAGAAAAAAGAAAAGACATCAAAAGGCAGGGAATCCCCATAAAATCAAATATTTCCTTTCAAATTCAATACATTTATCTAAGTTAAAGATTGTAAATAACAAATCCACTTGGCTGCTACCCTAATTCACATTGGCCAATAAGAAAACAAGAGGTTGATTGCCCCTACTGAAATACGTAAACACGCACACAAGCAACAACGCACGCAACCCATAACGTCCAGTGGGGCTTACGAGCGGCTAGGCCCAAAAACTCTTACCAGCTGTTAAGGGACAATAACGACTGACACACAGACCAGCTAAAGCAAGTGAGCTAGGGATCATAACTTCACATGAATAATATTTTCCTTTCTATGTGCCAACTCGGCTTAACTGCATGGCCTTTCAGTGCTCTCCACTTACTGAAGTTTTGACTAGGCTTTACACGTTGTTGTGCGGATGATCTACTGCTGCTCAGCCAATGCCTGCATGCACCCACAGCTCGCTCCCAACCACAACTTTGCACCCCAACTGGACCAACTTTTTTGACACCTGTAACTTGGATTTGAACAAGGAAAATGATTTTACATTAAACAGGGGCAAAAATACATGAAGAGGAAAATTATACGGCTATGAATCAGGGTGAGTTTTCAAAAAAATTAAGCTGGAAAAACATGCTTTTCTCTCTCTTTCTTACTCTCTCATGGCTAATTTCACTCAGTTCATTCCTAGGGAAGGAAGACACTGTCATAGCTCAGCGGGTCCCGAGAGTGTAGAAAAATAAACGGTGACACAACTTAACAGACAGATAAAGGATTCACTGCATTGACTGTAATTTCATGTTTAATTCTCAATTTTGGGATAAATGTGGCTATTTTAAAAAGGAATCAAGGTATGTACCACCAGCAATGCTACTTTGCGTAGTCTCATTACTAAGTAGGACCTGTTGACATCATAGCAGGGTATTCCTGCTGTTGACAATAATGGAGCTATCCTATTTCAAATTTGGAAAATAACGAAAAGACCAAGGCATACTTCGGGTACTTCTCTCTGTTAAATACTACCGATCTATGCCGTTTTACACTCGACGGCCGACACAACTCGGGTTTTAAGATCCAAGAATTCAACAACCTGTACTTGAGTCACCTTTCCATGGATGAAACTAAGTGAAATTTGCTTCCTCCAATCATTCTCTCAAACGTGATACTTAAGGATGTTGTGTCATCCCAACATATAACAGACCGATATAGCCTGCTTTCATCTGCGGTAAGTTTTCATGTTTTTAACCTTTACCCTTTAGTAGTATAGTACCTGCGTGGAAGTTTTTAATATTTTTAGAATTATTACCGTTATAACTGCCTTAGTAGACCGTTGGCATGTGTGCTGCTCAATTTTTTTGTCTTCGCAAGAAAGATGCTATTTTCATATGGATATTTATTATGACATTTTGACTTTTTGGATTTACTTCATACTTCATCACAACTTTTGATGAAACTTGAAGATAAAGGTATGTATGAAGTTATTTTTTACAACTTTAACACAATAAATTATAAATTACACTTGTATCATGTCATAAGATACACCGTCAGAGTGTGTACTCAATATGACTACTATATACACAGGTCCGTAGTCAGGAATTACTTTGGGGAGGGGCAGATTTTTGAAGAAGTGTATCTTTCTAGACAGATTTTTGGAAACTGGACTTTTGGGTAACATGCAAACTTGGGTGGATTCTGTGAGGGTTTTAGGGAGAAATGTGAGTGATCTTGGGCTAATTTTGGAGATCTGGGGTGGAATTGGTGGTATTTTGGGTGAACTTTTCATGAGATTTACTGCCCTTCTTGCTCCTCCCCTGGCTACTGGCCTAACTACACCGTTAAGTTAGAGTCCGAAGTTTTCTGTTTTACGGAAAACGGAAGAAAATCACGGAATCGGAGGTACAACACGGAAAATTACATTTTTGTATGATGTGACAAAAATTGTTGTTAAAAGATAAGAGAAATAAATGTTAAAAACAATCATGAGTTGTGTATGTCAATTTTTATGATAAAAATACTGTTTAATAATACCAAAAAGGTATATTACCAAGACATGAACCCTCTATATCCCTACAAACATCGTAATAGTCGGCCTATTATCGTGAAAATATTCCAATCAGAGCATATTGATCGCGATATTGAACATTTTATTATGACATTAATATCATTGTTTATACATTTTAAGTTTTATTCATGACATGGATTTACAAATTTTACAACACGGATTACAACACGGAAAATGGATTTTAGAAAACGGTAAACCTTGACGCTACGTTAAGTTTCTTCAAATTGGACTCTGTAGTTGTGAATCAATACATTTTTGATTTAATAACCTCAATGTTGAATTCAATAGAATATATTTAAATATAACATTCTTTATATTTGAATGTTTAAGTTCCTAAGAAATAATTCATGTGAAATAAATTTATGCTTTAGATCAATGATCAGTTAATTTGCAATTCTGAATTCAAAAGGAAAATGTGTTCAGTGTCATACCATAGTGCTAGTAAAAGGGGGGAAGTGAATATATGAATTACAGCCTCAAAACTAGTTGTTGTGACTATTAAGTTTATAAATAAACATGCAAATTAATCATACACTTAAAATATCTCAAATAATTTGGGAGATTAATTGAGCTGTAAGTTTGTCATATTTCAAATCCATTACATCCAGTCCATGTCCTGTTTCAGTCGGGGGGGGGGGGCGCTCTTCGGAAAAAATTACGGGATGTGCCATACAGACTTTCGGATGCTGACTTTCTCTATACCTACTTTTTGCTGTTATTGCCACTCATCAGTATACCAATTTTTTTACAAAAAATACCCCAAAAGCATCCAAATTTGGCCTAATTGGGTGCTTTTAGGGGCACTTTTGCCCAAATACGCCCAATTGGGCGCATTGGTCTCCACTTAAAACCCACTCATCAATATACTAAAATTGCTGAAAAAGTACCACAAAACTGTGGCACATCCCCGTATACCTTCAATCAGGGAGAACCCCCTCCGGGGTTTCAGTACATGTACATACATTTGTTAAAGTGGGTCTACCCAGATTTCTATTTCCATGCTTTGGTATCCACTGGATCAGCTTGGCTATTGGCTTATTTTATGTAAGACTGCCAAGTGAAATATGTCCTCCTTTCACTGATCTTCTATGAAATCTTGAATTGAGGGTGTTCCTTAATGTTTTTACCAAATTGTGTTATTGTCTTTATGGGAGTAAAATAAACATACAATTTCTACGAAAATGAACAATGTGATCATCCTAATCATGCTATATACCAATGCTCAAGAGACTGGGATGGGTGAGAGTTGTCCACCCAGATGCTTCAACTTGGCTAAGTTTGGCCATTTCGCTTAATGCATGCGTGCTAGTCATAGTTTCAGCAGGCTTTAAAGTCTTCAAATCATGGGAACGCCTAGTGAAGATGATTAAAAATACTACATGTTAATCCCCTTTTCCTGTTCAGATAACTCGTATTGGGTGTGTAACACGGACAGAGTCAAGGAAATGGCCTTACTCCACCTATACATCGTATTAAGACTATCTTTGTGATCAGGGACTCAGATAGTCACTTACTCAATCACTCACTTCTTTGTTAGCTCAGTAATTATGCTTAGAAATGACTCAAGTAATCTCATCCATAGCCATCACCCATAAGTTCCTGGTTCAACTCCTGTGATCTTTGACTTGTCTTCCTGGTTTAGTAATATACAGACAACAAACAAATTAAGGTACCAGTTGTGCCCCCCCCCCCTGTATATCCTAAACAAAGACAAATATGTCAAAATTCAAATCAACAGCCAATACCTGTACCTTTTAGCTCTGATTTAAGACTTGGTTTGTTGAAATAGGTTGAGAATTTAAGAAACAGAGATCGAAAATCCAAGGAAGGATCCAAATCAAAAGTTGTATTTTAAATAAATCAATGGAAAGCATGGTGCTAATTCCCTTGTTTGTGAAAATTTTGTGTACAAATCAATAGGGCATCCAATGGAGCAAACTGCAACTTTTGAATTTGCATCGTTCTTGGGATCTTGGATTACCGCGTCTTTATTTCTTGACTGATTGTAACAAATGAGGTCTTACGTTAGCGCTAAAAGATGCACTGTTTGGCTGATATATACAGGGGTGAACATAACTGGTACCTTGGGAGCCGATGGTGGGCTTGGCATAATGCTCTGCAATCACTGGTGTGTCACATTATATTCATGTAAGGGCTGATTCATGCTGATTTTCATCATAGACATACATTTTACAATCGCCAAGCATAGTATTGAAACAATATATTGCGCAATAAATTCTTGGGCCTCACAATGCATTTGTGTTAAATGTTATTGGTTGAAAAATTGCAATGTTGTGATCATGTTCACCCGATGTGCAAAGTACAAGCAAGATCCAAGTCTAACAGTGTCCAATCTCAAAGTTCAACAATAAAAGGAGGGGGAAACTCAATTTCAACACATACAGATCCAGACAGAAATTCTAAGGTAAACTTTGTTTGCAATTCCAATCGCAATACCATTATCATTTGATTCATTATTTCAACCAGTGTTATTAATTATTGAAAAATCTAGATGGATCAATTTCATTAAGACCATTTTTCTATTTTGATATCAAAATCCTTATACACTCTGAAATCCTTAAAACACTTACAATCCTTATACACTTATAAATCCTTAAAACACTTAGACTTGTGGTTTACATAATTATATGAACACAAAACCAGCATTGTTTGTCTGGACATAGGCTTAATAATTTGATAACCTTTGATTGGTACTGAAGATCCTGACCCAATAACTTGTCCATACGAGGATGTCCCGCATCAAACATCTAATACCAAGCATCCTTCATCAGACTGGTCTAATACCCTTACACCAAGACATAAATTGATAACATTTTGGCACAAACGCTTAATGCCGAGCATCCTTCATCAGACCAGTCTAATACCCTTTATACCAAGGCACAGACTGATAATGGTCACCTAATGACAAACCCATCCTGTCATAGAGGGAATTGAAATTAAGCAAAGAAGTTGGGATTATTCCATTATCTTGTATTAGCGTTTGTCTCTTCAAGGGACCTAGAGGAACTTACTTATTTGATGACATATTGCATGAAATACCTGGAGCCAGTTGGTGCAGCGGTTGTTCCCTCGCCTTGCACCACTGAGGCCTGGGTTCAAGCCCCGGCTGTTACCAAGGACTGTATGTGCACTTGGTTTATCCCGATCCATGCTCACTTTCTTAGTTTTCTCTGGGTTCTCCGGTTTCCTCTTGCTATCAAAATGGGTGATTAGTTGTTTGGTTATCAATAAACTTCCTTCACCTAATGGAATTTGGGGAGCTGCACAGATAACTGGTGGATGTTACAATCTAAATACATATAAGTTTGCACCGTTCGGTTGCAATCGGCCTTGTTGAAGCGATCTGATTCTGATGATTCACCAGTGGCAGCGAAATTACAGGACTTGCGTAAAATGCGTAAACAAATCTAAATATTTATTTATTTTATTTTATTTATTTTTATGTTTTACTTTATGTTATATTTATTACTTAGACGCATGTCTTGGCATATACAAATGTCTTTCTATTACGTATAATCACATGCTTCAATGTTCCCACCTGTATCTAAATCATTCTTTCCTGCTGAAACAAACTTAGCAAAACTTTTTGGCATTCTTGGCAAACTTCTCAAATTTTCCCAAACAACTGCAATAATTCCATTCACAGCATAGATATTGGAACTGTGTTCACAGGCTGTCATTTATTTTCTCTGATGCAGTGTGTTAATATTAATTCCCAAACCGCAACCTGTTTCCATATAATTATTTAAGCCAGATAAAGGCTATGTTGCATTATCAATATGGACAATGAAGACATTTCAAATTTGTTCACGCATTTGTCAACATGACAACATGGCTTCCAATGTATATATTATTACAATTTATGACAAAAATAGGAAGTAGGCTTTTAACAGGTCCATTCAGATTCAATCAGGCCATTGTAAACATCTCTCTGTTTAAAATGATTAGTTGAATTTTGCTACATTATCTTCTATGTTTTCCATAGATCCCACCTTCTATTAGGCCAAATAAAAAATAAAACATGTTTCACGTCCCCTCCCGCTTCCTTTTTTGAGGTTTCTTCAATTTTATTTTTTGAAATTCAGTTATAACTTTTCAAAAAATATGTCTAGGAAGTAGAGGTGCTTTCTATAGCCTTGCTAATATACAAGGAACACTTTTATAAGGTTTTGTGATAGTTAGAGGGGGCCTATCTCTCAGAACAACAAATAAAAAGAGGCCTCCTCTTTCCAGGCATTATTGTATCCGCTAAAATAGCTCTAATTATGGGTATTTACACCGATTTTGCGATAAAAAATAAAAAATAAAAAGCCCCCTCTTCCTCCTTCTTTTCAAAAACCCGGACGTGAAACATGTTTTTTATTTTATTTGGCCTTAATAGTTGAAACTATTTCCAATCAGTTTAAATTATTTTCCCAAGGAAGTATGATGCAGTCTGCTCTTTGTTCCTAAAAACAATTTTCCTGGAGTGCACTTCTATTTGCAGATACTTTTGATACTTTTTTTTGCCAAGTTCTTTATTCAAGATGGTTAAAGTTGTATTTTTTATTACTTTTGCTTCTATTGAACACCTGCAATGCATACTAATTCAATGTGCCACTGTCTGCTCAATAGAAGCAACAGTTATTAAAACATACAACTTTATCCAGCTTTAAAAAAAACGTCAGTAAAAACTTTTCTTTTTTCTTTATTTTTCTTTTTATATTGTAGCAGTATTTCCCTGCATTTTATGTACATTTTTGGCATTTGGGTAACCTAAAACTGGAATTTTGACCCGGGTAGGCGAAGGACGGGTGGGAACTTGGGCGGGATCTCTGCAAGCATATCTGTGTCACAAATATACTCAACAATATCAAGTTATCTCAATCAAAAACATTATAAATCAATATGTACGAAGAAGGAAAAGGGAAAACATTTCACAACAGTTACATTTCACAATGTGCAATCACAATGTAACATTTCTCATTCGTAGAAATTAGTCAGCAGACATATGACTGTAATTAGTCAAGGACACAGATGTATGACTTGAAGAAACAAGGTAACTACTGCACTGAAAATAAACTTCATTCTTAACACAAAATGACAATGTTCTCAAATATTAAGCCTATTGTGACCAATGTGTTACTAGTATCTCACTTGCCAAGAAGAAGTCTTATTGCATTTTTCAACTCAACTTCTTACAAGTCTGAACAGCTATAGGTTGAATAACAACATTTATATTTTCACGATAAATCACCCATTTGCCAAACCCCAGCATGAGGACAGGGTTCAAAATAACTGAAGGCAGAATTAACTACACTTGTTCTCTTTTAGAATTATCATTGCAATGCCCTTCCTACCCTTTAGCACAGATCTAAGTCAGCATTTTCCATTGCCTTGGTGTCATCTGCAATCATCAATATTGACTCTCTCCTTCTCACAAAGTTTTCCCTTATACGGGATCCACAACTTTCCTTGGAGTACTCCAAAATACCAGATATTTTATATAACCTTTGGATTAAATTGGAAAGTCTAAAAGATACGTTTGATTGTTGTCATGCAACATACACTGCATTAGGCTTGCATATCTTCAAAGCTTCACTTTTCTGCCTTCTTCTAAAGGTTACATTGACCAGTATGAAAGTTAAAGACCTGTATCACTTTTTTTTATTTTATCAGTTTTGTAATGTCCCTGGACCTAGACCTAAATGCTAGGATCATTCATGGTTGACCTAAAAAAAAAAAGAATTTTGCACGGTGTTTTGTGTTTTTAATATGAAAATTGATACTTTGTTTTCATGTCATACTCTATTTTAATGCATTGAATTGATATCATTAATAAGTATGACATGAAAACAAAGTATCAATTTTCATATTAAAAACACAAAACACCGTGAAAAATTCAATTTTTTTAAAAATCAACCATGAATTTGGGGGTGGGACTTTACTCGAAGGTGGGACTATACTCGCGTCAGTACAGTACTTGACTTTTTCAACTTTTTTTTTTTTGGCTGTGACTTGTCCCAAAATTCATATCTGTGCTAATAAACTGTATGATGTGAGCTGGGGCATTAGGATTTCTCTTATCACCGGCATTGGTTTAAACCCATGATCATGATGATATAGCTTTATCCAATAACATAGCTGTAAATTAATTTAGTGACTAATGGTCTTTAGTTGTTTTGCACATGTCTTGGGTATTCATTCTAAAATAAATTGTCTCTTTGCTATTTGTTGAAAATTTTCATTCACTTTAACATTCCTAGATGTATGCAATATTGGTCTCCATGCATAATAATCCTATATTTCCATGATAGAATTATGGATGACTTTTAATGAATTTGTTTGCACTACCAATAGATTAGGCCGATAGCTAATATCTTTTACAGCTTTTACTTTCATTTTGAACCCTGGATGTTGTAATGCATTTAGTGATGCACAGGGTCTGATGATGCTCATAAATATGAGCCATGGACTCATGTCGATAGATAACAGGCTTTAATTTCCTTGCTGTCGGCAAGATCATTTGGAAATTGATCATCAACATCTATATGGAAATCGGTGTCAATGTCATCCTATAGAAGACTATTACATAGCTATAAGTCATACAACCGCTAAAGAAATAGACTAATTGACAGACTCGAAAAACTATGTGTAGCGTGCATGTGTGTGCGAGTGTGCTTATGCACATGGGGGAGGGGTGTGTAAAGTGTGCTGAGGCTTGTGGGTTTAGGCATGTGTGTAGTTTTTGTATATGTCAGGGCTGTGTGGAGTTAGTGTGTCTATAGTATGCTTGTAATACATAAATCTTTGCACATGTTAAAATGAGGGTGCTTACCCGAAAATAGCAGAGTAACCGAGGACACCCAGCAAAAGAGGATGTCCATGGTTCCCTTGAAATACCAGGGTATTGCAAACAACATAATTTTGTTGTTGTTATGTTGTTTGCAATACCCTGGTTAAAAATGGATAAGAACATGTCTCGTTTTCCTGCATATTCAAATATGTCCATGGTTTGGAGCTTAATAGCTTGGGGGTGTGTAAGGTAATCGGTTAGATGATGAAAAAGTTGTACATACTTGTTTGCAGGTCTTTACACATAGCTGTGTGTATGTGTGTACATGTTTGCATGCATGGATGTGGAGAAGATCCAGGTACTTTCAAATCAAATTAATTGTTAGCCTTGAACTTCACTGAACTGATGAGCTGTGTTCTTCAACATGTTCAACATCTCTTGGCTTTTTAACTAGCTTTCTTGGAACTCATCCACAATTTTACAACAAACTGTTTTCCGGAAACTTCATTATTTTAAAATGTTTAGTTATCTACCAATTTAACTTAAAATGTTGCGATAAACATAAGCAACTCCAGCCTTCGTTGATTACGAGAAATATACACTGAATTTACAATGTAGCTTGGAAGTATAATTTGGTCGAATTTACTGAGACCGATTTCTCTCCGCCCGTCTTGGTTTGATCACAGATCTTAGTTTGATAGAGGCAGCTATGTTAGGAGTGGTTGATGCAATGTATTACTCATAGCTAGCAGGTGGAGGAAGTATCTCTTGAGAAGTAAAGCTCTTCTCTACAACATAAACTGTCATCACATACCCACACTTGCAAACAGAGAATAACTATCTACATACATGTACGTACACATGCAACACCCCTGTGCTCAATTGAGCAGGGAGGGAAACTACTACAAGATTACACATTTGTAAATTTGACTAGGTACTTTCTGTTTCCTCAGATTGATATTTCACAAACAAATCTTTGGATTTGTGAGGGGACCGACTTAACATATCCTACCAGCAAAGATTTCGGTATTCACACAAATTTGACAAGTAATCACATCATCAGGACTTATTACCTTACTTTCATGCAACTAAACCAATAGAAGATAGGCCTGTTATTGATACAGTTTTTGAAGTCAGTATATCGGAAGCAAATTATGCGACATATCGATACAGTATCGATATATTGACACATTTTCAAGATGCAATTTAGGTTTCTTCAATGTTTATTATACAACAGAATAGGCCCAACTATAACAAAACGACATCTTTTGGAGGGGTTTGAGACAACATGATAGCGCAGCTTGGAATTGGGAGATGGTAATTTGGGATAATCTAAGCATATGTGCCATATCATTTGTGTATCGATACTACCATTGAGTGTACCAACATGTCGGAAGTCTATGAATTTTCTGACTATCTATACTTTCGACAATCGATAACAGGCCTAATAGAAGACAACATCTAAATGGAACTTTAGGTCCACCAAAGTTTGCAAGATACTGCTCCAATGACAACTCAGACATGGCCTCCTTGAAGACATGCAAGAGGCCTCTCCTTGAAGAACTGCAAAGTACTTTCCTATTGTAACTCAGTGGGCGAAGCCCAGTGGGCGAAGCTATATCATTTTGTTGCCATAGACTTCTAGGTTTTTGTTATGGCCTTACACTAAACCTGAAATCATAGTGATTTGTAACCAATGAAAACATCTAGTCATGTATGTTTGAATTGTATATTTGAGCTTTCTACATTGAGCAGATTTCCTAAAAAGATTCAGCTACGTCTATGAAAAGAGTCTCTTAGGTATCCAAATCATATCCACATGTATTTATGTTCTAAGTAAGTGATTTGATAGAATGCTACAGTTTGTCTACATTAATTCCAAAAGAACAACTTGATGGAATAAATACATATTGTTTTTGCTTTCAAATATTGCTGTATTTATAGCAGAGGCAATATTTCTACTCCAAGGGGCCCCTTGAATTTGAATATGATACATTATTTTTATACAATTTTTTTACTTTTTGAAAAATATATGAAGAAGCTGTAAAAAAGAGCTGTTAAGGTTCATCATTGGTTGATTAGGGTTGGCTGGAAGGATGCTGAGTGCAACTTTAAAGTTTACTATTGTAAAGTCTGTATTTAGTAAATGTGATAAACGTCATAAGTTTTATTGTTTAATCTGTAAGTTTGTTGCTGTTCATGACCCCTGATGTTGGCAAAACACTCTTTAATCTTTCCAAATTACATTGTTCAATTAGTTGTTTAAAATTTTACACTGTTTTGTACTACATGAACATTAACAAACTGTTGGTTAAAAGTTACACAACTTGCTTAAAAGTTTGGCACAACCATTTTGATAAGAACTGCAAAGATTGGGTAACATTTTCCAACAACTATTTTTAACAGTGTATGTGTTTTTTTACTAAACCACTGCTTCCTAAATATATTACAATCTGGTTTACAGGGAAGAAAACAAAATAATTTAATTCACAAATATTGTTTATGCAATCGGTACACCCAGAATCATATAGCCATGCACTGATCTGTTACTCGGAATAACCAGCATTTAAATTGATCTAAAACAACATCTCGGACCTTTGAAATAAATAAGCAATTTCCTCTACAGCTCTTGAGCAAGATCAAATGTAACTTGGCTTGACCCTGATACGTGGCAGCTTTCCAGATAGAAATAACAATAATTAGTATTACATCACAAAATCCAAATAATCGTGCACGCACATTTTGAAATATTGAATGAAAGATTTAAAATGTGTTGAAAGTGTTATATTTATGCATAAATGTTAGACAATGTGCCAAAATGTTTAACATGTGCTACATGGGCCTCCTATTAAAATAACTGTAATACCACTTAATTTTACTACCGATTTAATTTCGCTAATTTGCTAAAAGCCTTAATCGCTAAAGTTA
Organism: Amphiura filiformis; assembly: GCF_039555335.1. Taxonomy (NCBI): domain Eukaryota; kingdom Metazoa; phylum Echinodermata; class Ophiuroidea; order Amphilepidida; family Amphiuridae; genus Amphiura; species Amphiura filiformis. Next base: position 7,521,937 of record NC_092636.1, on the reverse strand, counting down.
GTCTCAAATTTGACAATTTTAGTTTGAATCATAAACAAGAATGGCTGAATTAGCAAAATTAAAATGCACACAAAAATGGTGGTCATTAGCAATTAGCAAAATTAAGAACTAGCGAAATTTAATAGCTTTACAGTATGACAATCAAAATTGTGCTAAGTTTGTTTGTGCATTTGTTTTCTTTATTTTTTCTATTTATGTGAGTATTGTATTGTTAACTTTATACGTCATGACCAAGGTTTCATTTCTGTAATCTACACCATTTGAGAGGAGAAGTTCATTTCATCAACTTTACTGTGACTGATTATAACACAAGCCCCCTTGAAATGAGGCTATTCATTTACACATTTCATATGCCACCCATGCATTGGTGCTATAGTGTTGCTCATTCCTGCAAATTAGCTTCAGTTTCCATATTCATTATCTCATATTTTGAGTAAATTGTTAAAAATTAGCGTTACAGGGAAACCAAAGGCCAAGGAGACACATGATACTTTGGCTTGGTAAATAAACGCAACTTGGTCAGTCACGCTATGCAGGTACCAAGTGCTCCGTAGGCCTATTTATGCATTACCAGGATACTCACTGTTAGTTAGCTTGTCAACTGTTTAAGGTTAGCAACTATTTTAAACTGTTGCCATTTGGTAGTTCACAGCATCTTGCGAATGGTAGTGAGCTTTGGCAAAATTGCATTGATCTTTTCATATTCCAAGAATTCAAATATCACAGAAATACTTTTGTAGGTCCTGTGGTTCTTGAGCTATGTTGTAAAGAGGGCTGAAACAACAACACTTTTGTAAAATGTACATTCAAAGTATATAATTTGTAGAATGAACTTCTGCAAAACATGAAAGTGTTGTTTTTCAATAATATATTGATTTAGATAATAAAAATCGATTTTGTTTTTTTGGCTGCTTCTACCAACAATACCTCATCTACCCTTAATATTCGCTTAGGCCAAAAAAAATTGTTTGTTTGTCCACGTCCGACCGACCCTGTACTCTGGTCCCGACCGTGTCTTTTTTTTTTTTTTTTTTTTTTAATTTGCGTTGAATGTGCTAGTAAAACAGTGGTTAGTATAAATTTAAAGAAAGAAAATGTAAAGAAAATGAACAGTATAACATGCAGAACCATCTCAAGAGTTAAACCAGTAAAGTCTTCAAATTGTCAGTTTCAAGTGCAATATAGCTACTACTGCTTGTTGTGCAAGTATATTTCATTGAGTAAATTGCGCTTTTTTGAAAGATTCCCGATTTCCACTTTCCACTAGTTTTCATAGTTTTGTTAAAATGATGTAGATAGACCCCCACCCGGATTGATGCCATGATCAGGTGCATGGCCGAGCTTATGCCCCAAAATATGAAAAATCTGCCTATTTTTGATGTTGTTCCGTGTGACCACTCAGACCCCCGGTTATGCCCTCAAGAGTTGAACGTTTATGACTTTCATTAAGAAGGTCTATGCATTGAAGATTTGCCCATTCATCATATAAATGTTGCATAACATTCTTCAGAACTTACCTGAAGGTATAATTTGAAAATTACTAATACCACAAACCTCAAACATTAACTAATCATACAATCACAACTCTCCCATGTAAAATTACCCTCATATAAAAAGGCAAATTACATTACCAATTTAATATAGCCAAAGGTGACAAAACCCCTTACTTTTACCTCTCTGTCACTATAAATAGCTGAAGCAAAACAAAGTGTTTTTAAATCGGGTGTAAAATTCAAAAGCTTTTGCATAAATTTCAACAAAGACAGATACCACCCAAGAGCTTAAGTTTTTCTTTAGGGGTTTATACCGGTGTGGTGGTAGGCGGAAGCCTTTGCTTTTTTACACAACCGAAAACTTGATGTTTTCCTACACTTTGATACTCATGGGACTTTATTTTAAAAAAAAGTGTTGAGAGCCAGAAAGTAACCATAACTATTTTCATTTTTAATTTCACTCATACCATTCATTGTGGTCACTAGTTCAAATCCCTCTCCATCAACGCTTCTTAATTTCCAGAACAATGTTATTTGTTGGTCACATTTTACAGTATCGATATGGCTAAAGGTTGTGGCCTCTGAAACACCCCCATGAGCGTATTATTATTAGATAGCCTGTGTAACACAATGAATAACTATAATTATTCAATATTCATAGATACCAAAAAGAGAAAAACATAGGCCTACTGGGTATCACACACTCACAGGAACAAATCCTCTTCCATGTGATGGGAGATCATGTGACCATTGGTGCTATTAAAAATTAATGGTCTCCCTGACTCCAGATTTACAATATTATCCAAATCCACACACCCTACCTTATTCATGTGTGCATCAAACAGAATTCTACATCAACCAAAAAAAGCAAAAATGTTTAATTGTTTAGATTTATTAGAAGCATGTAGTTCGAAACTAATTAACGTGCGAAATATGAAAAAAAGTTCATTTTTGCCTCAGGCAACATTAAATTCTATACAGTGTTAAATCTGTACATAATTACTACAATTACACCACAATCCCAACATGATTAACTCTCACAGTCTCAGCCAACCTTCTGATGGTAGCAACTGTGGATGACACAATCATATTTCCAGTAACTTTAGGAATTTGGATTGTTAACTTTTCTTGTCTTAATTGAAGTGAATATGAGTAACTGTCACATGCAAGCGCAAGCAGCTGTAAATATAACTCATTAACAGTCAGCATCAATCCTAGAAAGAAACCTATCTTGGGACCTATCTATGAATTGTCCATTTTATCTACACCATTCAGCATTAACCCATTGTTGCAAATTGCTCCTAACTGTTTTGCTCCAGGGTTATATGCTTCTGCTCATGTTCTGCTGCAGAAGTCAGCAGCCACTAGCCAGCCAAATGGCTTGCCCATGCCTGTAAAATGACTGGGGTCCAGCTGAGTGCCTTCAGGCAAAATATGAAGCTTGGTTAGGTCAGATAAGGTCATACAAGGTCAGCTGAGGTGAGAATTGTTATGATACATCATTTAGAGGTTTGGATTAGGTCTTGTTGCAGTATTAAATCACTTATTGCAGCATGCTGAGCAACAACACATTGGTGTGAAGATTGGGTCTTCTAGTTCAACAGAACTTACTGACTGTAAAAATAAATTCCCTAACAAAACATGTACAGGTATGCTACAGCTTTATATGTACCAATTCAATTGTTCAAATCATTTAAACATATTGCTTGCCTTTTATAGTATGAAATTTTATGTTTCAGAACTATAAAAACAGTTATGAAACTCCAATACATTGATTACCATAAAGCCTTGACTTATTAACTGGAATTTTAGGCACTATCTAAAAGTGCCCTCCCATAAAAATTTACCAGCAAATATTAAAGGGCGCATACCCTTAATTCTTGTTGGGATTTTCAGAGGCAGGAATTCTCTATTTTTGTACATAAAATTTATCTCAAGGCGAAGGAGCGCACATGCGCCATTAGGCGAACCTTTACGGTATTCCAATAATATCCTCCATTGAAGATGAAGAGAATAAAATGCCCATAATATCCAAGTTTGAGACCGTTATTAAACACAACGCTGACTCTCAACACTTTCATTAAATCTCAAATGAACAAACAGTGAACATATGCCTTTATTTAATGTCACTATCAATTAAGTTTAAAATGTGTTGTTCACATCCCTGGCGATCTTCCTGTGACAACATGACAAGACACATGCATCGCACAGGGACTATGATGGACAATGATCCACTTATGTCACACGGAAAGCCTCGCACAAAAACAGATTTCCAATTTCTTTCTATTATGATACTTACAAAATGTAGGCCCTATGCAAATTTTTGCTTTAGAGTGAACACATTCAGGAAACAATTTCTTTCAAAAGCTTAAAAGAAGTCCGCTTTTGTAGCGATGGTCATGACAACCTAGAAGTTGCTTCCAACAATCACCCTAGTTTTGTTACCCTAGGCCTAGTCTCTGCTATCTTAGTGGAGTATCCACAAATTAGCGAGATGTCTCAGGGGTCTAGCGCTCAATAAATAACAGCCCCTATAGAGGAAGCATAGCCACACATATTCTTCCTGATCTAGTATGACTTGCCCCTGTCATAATTCAATCAATATGCTTTGGTAAGGAGAAGGGGGGGAGTGTTGTACTTGGAGATACTTTTTAAAGATTCACTTGCACATCAAGTTGGTAACATTACCAAGGTTTTAAGCCATTTAAGTCTCCTTCATAGCCCCTTTTTAAAATTCATACTTCAATGTCAACTTATCTCACAATAATTACAAGTTAAAGGGGCATTTCGTGATCCACAGCCTCATCCCCCCACTTTTCTCAAAAAAAGTTGAGATTTTTATATCACTGGAAACCTCTGCCTACATAATGTTTATGTACAAAATATTTCTTGCAGATTAATTCGCTTTAGCAAAGATATCGTGAAATTTGAATTTCGCTCTGGTGCACCAGAACGAAATTACAACGTATTGTCTATGGAGCAGTGTAATACACATAATCATGCATAACTCGCAAAGCGCAATATCGGAATCAACTGAAATTTTGGGAATATGCTTTTTTCGTGGATATGTACTGAAAATGTCATCAAAAGAGGATGCTAGGATCACGAAACACTCCTTTAAGAACGAAAACTGCTCCTATCTGAAAACTGTTATGTCCGGAGCAAATGCAGAGTGGTCACTGATGATGTGTTGTATTTTATGGATGGGCATATCTGGGAGTAAATGGTTTATCAAAGACAGCATACAAAGCAGTCTAGAGCCATTTAAAACAGATTATCTTGTAAGCAGTAGGCCTATGCTTATAATATTTTCTTGTTTGTTTTAATTATGTGTTGGTTTTGGTCAACTTTTGACGATCTTGCAACTTTTGTGCCTTCTTAATGTGCCTTTGGTGCTTGGTATGGAATCATATGTGTATTTGACCACAACCTGTTTCGAGTAATGACTTTAGTAAGGAAAACAATACACACACACATACTTGTAACTACAACTTATTTCTACAGAGGACCTCTAAACCATGGACTGACTTGACTTTTTACTATCCAACCTTTATATCACCTGACTTTACACCGGTAAACAAGACATGCATGTATCTTAATTAAATCCTATGTCTCAAAGCTGCCGCGCACGTTAGTAAAATCGTGCGCGTAGTCCTCTTTGAAAATCAAGAAATTCATTTTTTTTTATCTCTCTTTTTTTTTTTTTTTTTTTTGATTTCTCACAAGCTTTGAGACACAGGATTTAATTAAGATGGCCTTATCATGCTTATGCATTTTTACATTGTTTGCAATACAGTGATAGGCAGAGGGAATCATAGATGGCTTTGGTTGCTGGATGTCCTCGGTAACTCTGCTATTTTCTGGTGTGCACTCTCCTTTGCACACCCAAACCCCCCACCCAAACACACGCTTATTTCAGTATAACGAGCAGACGTATAACCTAACACAAGATGGGAAGTTGATAAACACAAATGTAGAAATGTCTTAGGACTGGGAGCCAAAATCTTAATTGATGCTACAGTAAGCCAAATAATTAAGGTACCAGTTATGTTCACCCCTTGTTTATCCTAAACAAAGACAGATATGACATAATTGGGACCAGCAGCCAATAGCTACATCTTTTAGCTCGAATTTAAGACCTCATTCGTTGAAATTGTTCAAGAAATAAACACACAACGATCCAAAAACTCAAGGCAGATGCCAATTTAAAAGTTGCAGTTTGCTCCATTATGATGCCCTATTGATTTGTACACTACATGTTCGCGAACAAGCGAACCGCGCCATAAGTCTTCCATTGATTAGTGCGTTAAAACTAGCGCCCGTGCACTTTCATTGATTAGAACACAAAAGTGCAACTTTTGATTTTGTTTCTACATTAGGTTTTAGATCATTGTATCTTTAATTCTCAGCCAATTTCAACAAATAAGGTCTTAAATCAGAGCTAAAGAGTATAGGTATTGGCTGCTTGTTTTAATCTTACATATTTGTCTTTATTTAGGATATACAGGGGTGAACACAACTGGTACCTTAATTTTTTGGCTTACTGTAGTTGGATCAGGTGTATCTTGATGGTTTTAAATTAACACACTTCATAAAATGAGGTAGAGGAAGTTCTTTTGGCTTAAAGGACAGCTATATGGCCTACATGAACCCAATGATAGCTGGTGCCTTTTATGCTGCCAGCATTGAGAAATCAGTTCTGAATAGTCATACACTTTCAAATCAAGTTGTCCAACACAACAATAAAATTATACTTACAAGCACATTAATATAAGAAAACAAAACTCCAAATCAAACCTGGCGTGCAAGACATATAACATATCTAGCAACAAACAATTTGACTCATGCTAATTTCCTCAACAAATTAGACCAAAAACACACATTTTGAGATGGAAAAGGGTCAATGATACAAACCATGCTATCAAAGGGGCATCTTTTGACAATATTAAAAATCCCATGGCGCATATAAAATTTACAAGAATATACACAATATGCATCGAAAATATGTGACTAGATATCATATAAATGTCAACATCAATGTATTTTTATTAATTGATATGTGTCATGAAATGAAGACGCTAAGTATGACATTAACATTGGGATGCTCCCTGACTTATTCATCAATTGTTTCCAGGGTTTAATCTGTCCTGGTTCCTGTCACGTTGCATATGCCTTCTGACCAGTGTCCGAAATAAGGAAAATCTGGAGGTTATCCCGAGGATAACTAAAGCATAAATTCTTCTTGTCCTCAATACATTTTGGTTGTCCCCATAATGTGTCATACTTTTGGAGGTAAAATATAGTGATTGTCCAGGGGATAAGTACATAGCTCAATATGGTTGTCCCCAGTGATTTTTGGACAAGAGGACAAGAGGATAAGTACTTATTTCGAACACTGCTTCTGACTATGCCAATATTCTCACACGCAAAAGTCTTGAATGAAACTCACATAGGCGAAAGTGTTGAACAAAAGTTGAAAACAAAAGTTTTGAATGAAACTTCTCCAAACGCTGGAAGTGTCTCCGTTTAACCTCCACGCCATAATAAAGGATTTGAAAGGGATAGAATTTCAGACTGGGGTCCCATACTCATACAAGGCTTTTAAAAGAGACCCAAAAATATTGAAAAGTACCACCCACCCAAATAAAAATGACATAATTTATCTCAATAGCTTACCCTGGACCTCTGAAGAAAGATATATCAATTTTGATTTTCAATACCATTGCCCCCTATTCTTTTCTTTTTTTGGGGGGGGGGAGGGTAAGGTGGGAGAGGGGTGGGTGGGGTAAAGTAGTTGCAGAAATGTGTGACTGAGATGGATTGCGAAGCAGCATAAAAACTGTTTTGAAAACAGGTGCTTTCGCATTAAAAATTGTAAAAATCTGGAAAATGCAACAAAGTTTTCATTATTTTGTAACATTTGCAGATTTTCTTTTTTTCTTTCTTTTTCTTTATTTTGTTACAAAACTAGCTGATTCAGAGCATGGTGGCTGACATGCAATCTGCTTAATTTAAAGGGGAATCCAACAGGATGGATGACACTATGTTCTAAGGGTTTTCCCCCAATAGCTTAACTTCACCTAGCGGTCAAGGCCAAGTGGGTGATATCATTTAATACTTCCATTCTAGGAAGATTCATTATTTTAGGTTTAGCACCTATTTGCTTACAAAAAATGTGGGTCAACTTAAATATTGCTTGAGTAATAGGATAGGTGTTAAGTGGAAACAAACCTATAACACATTCAAAATTAATATTATCCAGGTATCATGAATGGAATGTGTGAGTATTAATTCTGTGAGGCGGTATGGGTGACTGTGCGTAAATCATGATACAGGTCTTCTTCACATGTTAATTGTCTAACTAAGACAACAGATCCTCTATCCTTTATTATCACATTATATATAAGACAAGCAATACTGTAACAGATCAACAATGAATCAGCATTTGATTTTATTTCACACAAACAAAATAGAAAACATTTGGGAGTGTTACTGTTAGTAAGTCTGTTTATTAAAATTATTCGGTGTTTGTTACCTCACACGTCCATAAACTCGCAACTTCTGTTCGCGTAAATTCACATAAGCGTGACTAACGTATTATGCCTGACTGTGGTCCATTTGGGAGTATTTTGAGTCAGATGGGGCAGCTCCTCCCAGCCCGGTGAGGTGGTCTAAAACCAGGCCAATGGAAGATGCACATAATTTTGTACCAATATTTCGAGCCGGAGGGCGCCCGCTCAGTACGCCTCTGCCCTTTTTTTAGAGGAGGGTAGTCTCAACTCTCAAGAGCAAAATGAACAATTGAAATTTGTGACCCATCACATCAAAACCGACCACTTTGCGGCAGAAATGAAAATGGAGATTTAAACATTAGGATAAACTGCTGTTTTTAGCTTTAAAATGATACCTTACTTGTTGAAATCAGATACAATACAAATGTTTTATGAGGCAAAACAAGCTCTTTTGTTATCTTCTAATGAAGCCAGCTGCAAAGTGGTCGGTTTTGATGTGATGGGTCACATTTACCCAATTTGATTTGAGAACAAAGAAAGCGTAGGAATTGTTGCCTGGAAATGCGCTGTTAATATGCCACAAAAAAGTACCCCAAGATATACCCATGCTAGTAAATAAAAATCACCAAAGCTGACACAAAAATGCTTCGTAATGATTAGGGGACAGCGGATATGAATAGGTTTATCTTAATTTAAGAGAGCTTAATTGGAATTAAATCCATTTAATTTTATTCTTTGACTTTTTAACCTTGTTCTGCAGTAATATTGACACACTTATATCATGCAATCAAAATAGTTGAAACTACAGGATGTTATGAAAATAAAGCAAGGTTTCTAACACAGTGCCATTACAAGTCTTGCTGCCCTTCATATTTTGTTTTGATATCAGAATCAACAAGTACCTCAACAACAGTTATCTGTCATGGCAGTTTTAGCACAGAATACAGTTTGAACTCCTTTCAATGTTACAAAAAATGAGTTTAGCGGCCCAAATCAGGTTTGACCAACATCAAAATTAACAATCAAAAATGATTTCATTTTAGTCAAATTTGGTACAATTTCTGCCTTTGTCAGATTTTGCGTGAGTTTTAAAAGCACAAGTCCTCAACAAAATAGGACATGCTCACATACTGTTGGGCAAACAACACTAACACCTGCCAGATGGCACAAAGTATGACATCACATGATCACTTCATCATGTTCATCTACAATGTGTATATATTGTAGAACTGGCTCACTTCCTCTGATCACGATCATCCGCCAGTATCAGTGTGCGAAACGTGCATCATCGGGCTGCACATCCACAGAGGCCACCAGGATGAGGGGATTTTGTGTGAGTTTTAAAAGCACAAGTCCTCAACAAAATAGGACATGCTCACATACTGTTGGGCAAACAACACTAACACCTGCCAGATGGCACAAAGTATGACATCACATGATCACTTCATCATGTTCATCTACAATGTGTATATATTGTAGAACTGGCTCACTTCCTCTGATCACGATCATCCGCCAGTATCAGTGTGCGAAACGTGCATCATCGGGCTGCACATCCACAGAGGCCACCAGGATGAGGGTGGTTATTGCCAAGGATGGTTTGTCGAATTTTATTGTATGTTATTTTATTCTCGCAAGGTGCACCTGACTTGATTACACATAGCCAATCATAGGCAGGCAATGCTGCAATATGGCAGCCAAACTTCACTGACTCAATGACATTAATATTCATTATTCATTATGTGACAAGATTTTCCATTTACAAAAACTACAAAGGGGGATTTACGCCCAAACGAACTACGCTAATCGTAGATCCATCCTTTGCGCTCATTTTAGTGATACACATTTTTGTTCCAGCACCTTACCCGGGGTAGAACCGGCCATCAAAGATGACCATAGAGGGGGTTGGTGAGGTCCGCTATTGGTTCTGCAGTAAAATCAATGATTTTCATTTCGCTCTTGTAAAATTATTAAGAGCTACTGACTTTTTACTTGTTAGTCACATTATGAGGTCATTGCGATATTATGTGGAGAATGTTTGTACTGGATAGTGGAGACCCATAGCTATACTTTAGACCCATAGATATATAGTATATGACGTTTATAATTGAAAATTAGGGGGGTTGCAACAACCCCCCCCCCCCCTTCGTAGTCCGTGTTACAAAATATGTTGTATTTTGAAGGCATATGCACAGCCACAATGTGGAGTATACAATACGCATTCTACAAGCTACAAGAAAGTAGTGACATCTGGTGCCACCTGGCAGAACCATGCCGCTTTTGTTGTGAGGTACCATGCCTATTCCTACCCTACTGTGAGGAAACATTAGATAAGTTCATTGGCAGCAAGCCCTTAACATCTGGACAACATACATGGACCCAGGGCAACTTGTATACTCCTCCTACTCTCATTTTCATAGCAAAGTTCACATACTCGGCAGTCCTCACCATGCGTTGTTGATATTCAATGCAAATCTGTGGGTATGAGAGTCATGATACCTGTATGTAGTTATGTCAGCTTGCAGGTCCACAGACTTTGACACATTTTTGAACTGTGGCACCGAGAGATGAGCTTTAAAGGTGTTACAAGCTCAAAATGTGTTCCAACTGAGAGCTACGTAACAATTACAAGACCACCGATAGTCATTATAGTAACTAGCACAGCACGGGCACTTACTATAAAATCATGTTTTAAGTAATAGTACATTGATACAAAATTATCAAAACATCACATCTACCCAGGTCTTGAAATAACTTTTCCAACTTATGTGGCCATATTGCACCCTACTTGTCAAAGCTGAGGTGCAATGGGCTATTCCACACTACCTCTGTGGTAGATGCTAGAAATATCATGGAAGAAAGAGATTCTTCCATTGAAATATCTTCCACAAGGGGAGTATGAATTTTAAATGGAACAAACACATTAGGCAGCGCCATTAGAATTTCATAAACCCACTGAGAAAGATTCCGCCTGAATCTTCCATCTTCCACACAGGGAGGATGAGTTTCAAATAGTGTTGCCTAATGTCCTAATTCCATTTGAAATTCATGCTCCCTTGTGGAAGATATTTCCAAAATCTTCCACAGGGAAGTGTAGACTTTAAATCCCCAAATAGGCTGTCCAAGTCATCATTATCTGGTTCAAAAAGGGCACAGTTTAAGGTAAAACAGGGAATATCAACAGGATGCCTGACGAATATCAGAAAATGTCCTGCAAATGGTAATTAAAAGAGGAACACTTTAAAACTCATCTGTCAAAGAGGTGATTTAAATCAGAATTGCACAAAATTTGAGAAGGAAACAACAAAATATGATAGTTTATACATGTCAACCATGTTATCTTAATTCAATAGCCACACTTGCATAAGAATATTTACAATTGCACAAACTTGCACAAATCAGAAATTTGGTTAATTTTTTAGCATTCTGGTTTAGCAAATCATGATATGATTGTCCCTTTGTGACTTTGTGTCACATGTTGTGACCGGGGTTGTGACTTTGTGTCACATGTTGTGACTTTAAGCTGTAGCTGTACTATAAGTTATGAAAATACTGAAATTTATTATTTTATAGAACTCCATTTTTAACATGTAAGTTTGGTTGTTGTTGTTTTGTTGTTTTTGCTGTTTTTGTTTTTTCAGTTAATAAACAAAAATAATTCCTGGCTACGAGCTTGACCTCAACAACGTAAATTATCACTTAATAATTAAGTGGCCATTCACACATATATATCTGGAATTTGTCAGCCTCTCTTAATGGCAAGAAACAGATACTGGCTGGCCCTTACTTATTCAATTACACTAAAGAGGAAAAGATACTTTTGGGGGGATTTATTTGACACATTGTAAATTTTAACATTACCATATAAACAATTTAGAAAGCATTTCTGTACACTGTCAATGGTTATTTAAATTCATTATGATCCACTCCGCAAGCACAAACTGCATGTTTCCACTGGACCCACTGTATTTCTTACCAGGATTACTGATTAACCGTTTAATAGCCAACCACCACATTTCCATTGTCACTCTACCCGATAAACGATAGTGCGATCTGGTGTAGGGCGGAAGTACTGTATATTGTTTTCATGTCTTTGGGTCGTCCTGTGTCATGTTTCCATTGAACAAATTAACCGGTAACACTCTAAACTAAACCGCATTCCCCGCTAACCTTTCCCCAGTAGAAACATGAAGATAGTTTCAGCCAAACTGGATTACCCTCATAATCATGACAATGAGATTCATGTGACCCTACCCAGACCAGCTACATTATATCCCTGAATACCTTAAAATTCGGCATGTTTCTAGTATTCTACTGAGCAATGTAGACTTTAAATCCCCATATAGGCTGTCCAAGTCATCATCATCTGGTTCAAAAAGGGCTAAGTTTAAGGCAAAACAGGGAATATCAACAGGATGTCTGACGAATATCAGAAAATGTCCTGCAAATGGTAATTAAAAGAGGAACACTTTAAAACTCATCTGTCAAAGAGGTGATTTAAATCAGAATTGCACAAAATTTGAGAAGGAAACAACAAAATATGATAGTTTATACATGTCAACCATGTTATCTTAATTCAATAGCCACACTTGCATAAGAATATTTACAATTGCACAAACTTGCACAAATCAGAAATTTGGCTAATTTTTTAGTAAATCATGATATGATTGCCCCTTTGTATCATATGTTGTGACTTTGTGTCACATGTTGTGACTTTAAGCTGTAGCTGTCCAAAAGTTATGCAAAATACTGAAATTTATTATTTTATGGAACTCCATTTGTAAGTTTGGTTGTTTTGTTGTTTTTTGTTGTTTTTGTTTTTTAAGTTAATAGACAAAAATAATTCCTGGCTACGAGCTTGACCTCAACAACGTAAATTATCACTTAATAATTAAGTGGCCATTCACACATATATATCTGGAATTTGTCAGTCTCTATTAATGGCAAGAAACAGATACTGGCTGGCCCTTACTTATTCAATTACACTAAAGAGGAAAAGATACTTTTGGGGGGATTTATTTGACACATTGTAAATTTTAACAAATTACCATATAAACAATTTAGAAAGCATTTCTGTACACTGTCAATGGTTATTTAAAATTCATTATGATCCACTCCGCAAGCACAAACTGCATGTTTCCACTGGACCCACTGTATTTCTTACCGGGATTACTGATTACGGTAACTGTTTAATGGCCAACCACCACATTTCCATTGTCACTCTACCCAATAAACGATAGTGCAATCTGGTATAGGGCGGAAGTACTGTATATTGTTTTCATGTCTTTGGGTCGTCCTGTGTCATGTTTCCACTGAACACATTAACCGGTAACACTCTAAACTAAACCGCATTACCCGCTAACCTTTCCCCAGTAGAAACATGAAGATAGTTTCAGCCAAACTGGATTACCCTCATAATCATGACAATGAGATTCATGTGACCCTACCCAGACCAGGTACATATCCCTGAATACCTTAAAATTCGGCATGTTTCTAGTATTCTACTGAGCAAACAGTTGACGGTGAATGCAGGGTAATACAGGGTGATGCAAGGAATATATGCTAACAGCCCCAGTAGAAACAGATCAGGTTGAAGGGTGATTTAGGGTGATGCGAGTTAACCTCACCTGTGACCTATTGAGGTGGTTAATAGTGGGGAGACGATTTAGTGGGCAACACTGGAACTGTGACAAACTAAATACAGCACGAGCAATCAAATCTAAGCTTGCCGGTCACTAAAAAATTGACTTCCGCTCACCCACTAAGTAGTGAATCGTTACCCTGTATTTGCAGCGCAGCAAAAACGACCCGGTTGATGGTGAGAGGATTTATAATGCAGGGCAATAAAAGCACAGTAATGCGAGGTGCTCAGCAGCCCTCGAATTAACCCACGGCACCCATGGCATTTTGCCGTGGGTGCCCATCCCCATTGCCGTAATGCCCTCAAAATATGTCCTTTACCCAAAGCAGTCACTTGCTGTGCCCTCTAATGAAGTTGCCGTCGGTGCCCCAGCCCTGCCCCTTCATTATAAAATCATCTATCTATGTTTGTGTGTGTTTTCTTCACTTTTGAGAAATTGCCTTGGTGCCCTTCTCAAATTTTCAACAGTTGCCATGATGCCCTCTTGAAATATTACAAACTGCCATGCTGCCTTGCCTTTTTAGTGAAAATCCAAGGCAATTATCAACTTGCCCTAAAAAAGTTGCCGTGCCCCTTCAGATCCTTAATTCGAGGGCTGGTGCTCAGTACAAACAAAATTGCAGTGGAAGAGGAATGCATTATGAACAGCTCTTTTCAGAGCCACCAACCAAACCTTTTACATTAGCAGATAGACAAGGTCTGCTTGTTCTCTGTTGACAAGAGGCAGTCTTCCATGAACAGTTCTTTTCAGAGCCACCAGTAGGCAAGGGGCGGCCCACATGTCTCATTCTTAGGTACTTTGTCATGAAGAAATCAGAGTTACTCCTGACGAAAGATTGACAGTTCTAAACTTGTCTGACGGTGAACCCGCAAAAAACTTACCAATTATGTTTTCAAGAACAATAGTTATTTGAGAATATCAAGTATAAAGTAAAGAACAGAACAGAATTTAAAAAATATGACAAGATAAGATATACCCTAGAGAATTTAAAAGCAGGTAATGTCAATAATTCTATAACAATGAGTGGCTCTATCATTAGCTGTGATTGCTAAACTTGAATCATTCCTATTTAGCATTCAAATTCTGCCAAAGTTGAAATTTTCGCACAATTAATTTTTTGTACTTTGCCAATACTGTTTGAGCTGTTATTAAATTTGTGATTATAAGCTTACTTACATTGAACTATACACAAATGGAATATTCACATGTTGTTATATGCACATTAGGAACCAGCACTTGGAACGCAAAGTGCAAACATTAATGTAGCGCAAAAAAATCCCCTTGAACATGCCTTGACGGGGTGTCATTTCTGTGCCAGAACAGATAGAAATGAAGACACTAAGCACGATATGTAATTAAATAATCAAAAATATGGACTCCGTGAGTATATTTGCAAATCGATGCTTATTGTCAAAATCAACATTGACTTTGTTTTACCCAAATTAAACCCGCTCGAAATCCCAGTTTCAGCAGTCCATGTCACGTCATCTCAACTGTTGCCCAAACTACAGCCCAAATGTCTGCACCCAAGCTGCTTGCAATTACCCACTTCCAATTCACATGCATTGTCAATATCACGGCATCTCGTACACCCAATTGGGTGGAAGTACCAATTTGTAGCAACATTGAAGTTGAATAACTGCAGCTGTGTTGTGCATTTAGTTCATGTGCAGAACACTGGAGCCGGATCTAACTGACTCATTGTAGCATCACACTACAGCAATCCCCACAGATAGTTGTACCAACTTCTAATTACTCTTGCCAAACAACTTCTCCCAGTCCAACTCATTTAACGTTCAAAGTTAAGCAAGTTCTACCTCTCTAATTCGAGGTGTCTCCTGCATTCATTTCTTGTCCTATTAAAAGCCTTGATACTGACTAAGCTGATAAAAACATAACCAGATTGATTTGTTTCAAATGCAAATTGCGATTTAGTCTTTTGAAATTGACTGCACTGAATTAATAGTTACCAATGCTGTACTACTTCATTGAGTCACATTTTATTGCTTCATTCACAAATTCACTATGTGATCTGCGTGTCTTGCAGCTTATTCATTGAAGCCATTTCTATCACTGTCTGTGTGTAGGTCACTCCTTCTGGTTTGTCTATTTTTACCCGAGTCTTTCAATCTGTCTGTCTCCATCTCTTCTCTTCCTCTTCAACTCAAAACTTATATTTGAAGAGCTTATTTCTAAACCATGTTAAGTCCACAACCACATATTTCTCATTTACTTGTGTGATACAATCACTATTACTTTGACAAGTTTGACATTAGTAACAATAAGTTGTACCAGCAACAAGCCATTATTTACCATAACAATATGCAGACTATTGTTCTCATTTGGAAACAAAGGCCTCACACAGTAATGTTACTGTGCATCCATCCACTGCTTGCTTTGTAATAGTGCATCCAACTGAAATTGCAATACCTATAGCATCACAACCCATTGCAATATTGCACAGGTAAATCAGAAACATGTGTTTGTGGACTTAACACAGTTTGGAAATAAGCTCTTCATTTACTGAGCTAACATTCCAACATGAATCCTTACATTGGATCATAGGAAGCTTTTCATAAATAGATCAAGCATATACATGAATCAGAATGGATTCTTGTCAACTTTCACACTTTCCTAAGCACAGCCCACAACTGGGGATTTCCCTTCCACGCACATCCAAGATGACACCATGGCATGCGATATAAACACATCCTATGCACCACTTGCAATATTATGAGTTGCGGAAGATCACACTCTGAGTGCAAGTCTCAATATTTGGAGTGATTGCCGAATAGGGTGCAACTCTACTAGTCTTATTACAAGACTGCCCTACCCCAACCCTAAACTCTGTAAACGAGGACTGGACTCAAGTCTAGCAAGTTGCACCCCATTCCGTAATTGTACCCAATATTTGAGTTGAGTGTAGGCTCATGGCGGCCATCTTGGATATGTGGATAAGGGAAAACGTACTACAATTACTTCATACACATTTTAAATAGAGTAAATTTGTATGTCGTTATTTTTCAAATGACTGTTTTTACCACTACACTTCATTTTCTTTAATTATATATTTAACCACCTGATTTTCCAAGGTGGTGTATCACACAATTTCACACTATTGTTACATAAGTGTTGTAACAATTATCACTCTAGACTCGACACACTGTCAAACATTCACTCATCATGTTAGTCAGAGAGTCATCAGATCATTTATAGTTTTGAACTAAACGCAACTATCCAATCCAAATGAACTTATTTATGCCTTATGTTCTTTGCAATGCTGCTAATTGTCTGGAACTTGTTTGAATCACTTGATTACAACACTTAACAGCAGTAATCAGGACCTGTGATTGACTCATCATGCTAAGAGGTTGCGTTCCCATCTCAGATACTGTCCCTATCATGTCCTCAACTCAACTCTTTCTTCAGACCACCAATATTATTAGTCACTGGGAGTCTGCATTGGGCAATTCCAGTTGAAATCCATACACCCCCTATGGAAGACATGAACTTCATCTCCCACACAGGGAGTGTGAATTTTAAATGGGGTTACCTGAATGGATGGACTCTATGGAATCTATACCTCAAGAATTGGAGATTAAGGTAATGTCTTCCATACAGGGTGTATGGATTTCAACTGGAATTCGCCAGCAAAGTGACGTAAAAAATAAATCGGATTAATTACCATAGCAATAGGTGAAAACAATTTTGAATATATCGCACTGCACTACAAACAGGTTGCACTCATCACCAGTGTATGTCTGCATTCATTATTGAATACAATACCGCTCTTTTCAAAGATACTAATCATACAGGTGCGAGTGATCAGCATGATATGGTTCAATGCAGAGGTACCGCGTGAACGTACTGGTGCAACATGGTATAATCAAAAATTGTTTTCACCTATTGCTATGGTAGAAAATCCGATTATTACGTCACTTCACCGACAAATAGCCCAATTCCTTTCTTCTGTCGCATTCTTGTTCATTGCAATTTAGACCCGAAACCTGCCATCTTGATGGTGTCCAGTCGATATATATTACAGGGTTCACATCTTGGTCAAAGCAAGCAGGAAAAACATTTTTTATTTTCCTGATCCTGTTCTCATCAACTGCACATGAATGTAAAATCAGCGTGTAACATTACAGTGACAAATAACTTAAATACAAAACCAAACTTGGCCTACATCAAAACCAACATATACCTTCCAGTTATAATCCAAACTTGAAACCCAAAATAACTGCCCCTGTAAGCATTTGCGGTTGACAGTGCTGGGGATCATATCAGGAGACTGAATCAGTGTCCGTGCGCTCACCACCGCTGCATAGCAGTAGCCATTACAGCAGCTTGGCAGACAATTTCCCTGCAGGACCGGATACGATGGCTGATTGCTTCCCCCTCCCAGACAATTTACTCTTAATGCCATATTTAATAGCTGAAATTCAAACAGCTTGGGGGCAAAATTTTGGTAGGCTCTAGTATGGCGTGAAGAAAGGTAACAGTCCATGACTGCGATGCCCCTATTTTGACCCCTACATAGCACACGGTTTATTGATGCTCAACATGAAAGTCATTCACAGCAAACGTAAAAGTGTTTTCTTAACAGAATGAAGCATCAATAAAATTAGTATTGATGCAAGCAATTAGTCTTGTTTACTGAAAATTAATTTCTCTATGATTTTATTAAAGTAAAAAAAGATGAATATAAAACATTCATTATCGCCGGCATGTCCCAAGTCTGTAGTATTTTGAGAGAAAGAGCAGTGATGGCAATCACATACCCATGGGGGGTAGGGAAACTTACTAGGGCATCAGGGGAATATTGGTCCTGCAGATGGGTGTGTACATATCCCCAGACATTTGATATTGAGAACTGATACAGTGATTTCATATCCCATTTTGTATCCCTTTTTTCCTGTCTTATGATGTGAGCCGATGCGCATCATCCTATACTTAACACTTTATGCTTGACATTATCAGTATTTACCGTATATGGGACAATCTCATCATACTCAATGAGTTGCTTTTTTTTCTGGTCTTCCATTTCTACAATCAACTATCTACATTTAAAACAAAACTTGCTAGGATGCTGGCTATAGTTTTTGACAAGGTTCCTCAGCAGTCTGGCAATTTGGCGCTGTTTACAGCGTAAACATGAAAGTGGGGTTCTGATTGGCTGATTGAACCACCTCATGATTAAATTATGAAAATACCTCATTCAGGAATCAAGCCACAAAGCATCAAGTTATCCTGGCCTGGCCTGGGCTGACCCCCTTTCTTTTTACATGTTCAAAAGGGCACATATATTTGGCCAGTGCTGAACTCTCCTGGTTGCATGTGTAACAACTAAGCACTACAAGTCCACACTTGGAGACTCTGATGACATTTTTGTGTCAACATCCCACCATTCTCTCATGCCCAAAGTCTCAGGCATATATCTGTGTATGAAGTCAAATCAACCTGATCGCAACATCTTGCACTTGCTCATATGATCACTCAGCCTGCAATAATTTGTGACTCCTCGCCACAACTGAGCCCGGATGTCGCCAATCATCATTTTTGAGATATTCAACCAAAATATTCTGCTTGAAATTAGCTTTAAAATGATGTATATCATGTCTATAGTACTTGACATTTAAGTAGTGAAAAATCAATAAAACAGTCAATAAATCCTTTCTTTCCTATTGTTTATTGTTAAGTTCGATGGAGCATATCTCAATAGTGGCACTGGCGACATCCGGGCTCAGTTGTGGCGAGGAGTCACATTTGTCTCTCCATCACTGGGACTGCTAGTATGACTCAATCTTTACACTTCTCTAAAACAACTGAACAAGGGACCTACTTGTGTCTGCAAGGATTCAGACCTTCCCAACAGGGAGGTGGTCTATTATGAAATCACCCAGTTTCAAGTAGGACTGTCGAATTCTATCAGGAAATGAATTTTGGCTATTGCAACTTGAAGGAAATCTAATTTGTCACTCGTAACATAGCATACAAATATCGCTTGATTTCTAGCTACACAATCTTAGAAAATAACTTATTGGCAGTACAGTACGTGCAACATGTGTTATAGGTGGCTTCTTTCATCACATGTTGGGTTTTCGTGATTTAGCATAATTTGGCACTGCAAAGTGTTAACATGAAAGCTTTAAACATGTTAAGTACAATGTGAGTGACACTGAATACAATCACTTGTATAAGATTGTAGGAACTGGAAATTTGATGAAACATTATTTGTTCTTCCTCTTATGATCCTCCCAAGCTGACTCATTAGCTCAGTTGGTAATCAGACCTATACCCACACTGTAGAATCCCGGTTTAGATGCAATTATACAGATGCCGGGTTCAAATCTTTCACAGAGGCATACATTACCGGGTTTGCCCCTGGCTTGAAATACAATGAAAAATTGACCAAAAGTTATAATGTGCTTTGTCCATTGGCCTAATTTTAGGCCATTTTAGCCCATTTTAGCATTAAAATTGCAACTTTTTGCCCGATTTGTGTGCATTTGTCACGGTAAAATCGTTTGAATAGCAGGTTGGAAATGTTGTCCCAACCTGACTTGGTGGCCCCGGTATACCTCTAGCCCTACTATAGGGTCTTTTAAACACACTAAATGTATATCCGAGAACCGCTAAAACCAGAGATGCCAACATTAACATCCAGAAAATATGGAGGATTAAAAAAAAAATAGGGAGTTTTTCAAAATTACATGCAACTTCAATGGCACATAACTTGTCAGAAATAGGGAGGTTGTCAAATTTGGGTGTCAAAATGGACAAAAATGTTTCCTCTAAATTAGGGAGGGTTGGCATCTCTGCTAAAACCCACTAACCGCTCCACCCAAAATTTCTGGGGAATTAGCAGTCACACTGGGTTTAGCAGTTGTCTGGATATAGCTAGGTTTTATGATATAGCATGGTTTTGGATCACCACAGTCAAAAGGCCCTGTACTAGTAGGGCTATACCACTGGGTAGTGGTACCACACTATGCGGCAATACAGTCATTTCATTATCCGGATTATTTCATCTACACACTAGGATCCACAGCATGCTCATCTATCAGGACAAAGTTCTTTAACCCCAATACATTTGTACATTCATTGAATGACCTTTGAAAATTTGGGTACTAAAACTCATACTCTGCAACTTGAGGTCAAATTTTGCACTATGATTGTTTAATTGAGGTTGTTGAACTATGCCATTGGGATGAGGCTATTGTGGTCCATAGTGACAGATAATAATATATTAAATTTGAGTGCACACACTAAATAATGATTCAAAGTATTATCAGGAAGAAATATGCTAGAAGTGTCACTACCAGATTAGTCATATATTGCCTATTGACAGAAAATAAATTGAGACTTTCTTCACTTTGCATCTAGTAAAAACCTACATTTCTCACAATAAACAAACAAATATATCCAGACTACACACCTGGTCATATACCAAGATGACTTATGAAGAATTTCACTCATCATCAGCCCTGTGCATCAGATCCTATCCTATCCGTTATGGTTTTATAGTATGAGCTAACTTTGGTTTTCCTTACGCAATAAAATCTGGCATTTATGCCAGGCATTTTAAGTCGTCCTATATATAACATGATTAATTGTTTCCCTCTTCCACTATTTAATCATGGCCGCAGCGATAATTTCATTAATCATTATTCAATAACTGATCAAATTATATTGTATCGGGCACCGGTAGCGAATTGGTACCTATATGCTTACTCGTAATAATCTCCTATGATACGCAACCAATTAGAGATCTAATTAGCAGGGATGTATCAAATTTAGAAACTGCCCTGCAGAAATATAAACGTTGTGATCTCAAAACGGAATAATAGCGGCATTATTCTGGAATTCACATTGCTGTGGATAAAACCTACAAATTGTAGTGTTTTCCATCAAGTAAATTGATAATGATTATGGTGTTAAACCCCCCAGCTGCAGGCCAATCGCTCCCTCTCAGCTGGGTGGTTGCGAACCACAAGGACTTGCATTGCACTAGCAAGCACATATGGACCGACTTTGCGTGCACAGCACTATGCCAACACCAGCACCACGTGAAATGAAAATATTTGGATGATTAACGCCAGGGAACAGCAACGAATCTTTAAAAAGAAATCAAGGAAATTACACTGGCATCCAATTTGGTAAAATTCTTTTCTTAGAAGAACTTAATTTGGTTTTCACATGCTCTGTTTATATTTTTCTTGTACTTCTTTATGTTTATGCACATTACAAAAAGCAACTGAATCTTGATGAGTGCTATTTGGTGAGTTTTGGGAGTTTATGCACAATAAAATTACTATGGATCCATTGTTTTTAGCAAAATATTTGTCAAAAAAACATACTTATTAACAATTTTAGCAAATTTATCTCATAAAAACTTAAATGTAACAAATGTTGAAGATATTATTTTAAAAGACTAAGTTTTTCTTGATTGAACCTGCTATGTAAGTTATATCATTAGAGCACAAAACCTGTATGGTTGGTTGTGCCTATGACTAGCCCCGGAGGGAAGACCATCTACAGGGTGTCCTAAACTTAACCTTGTGTTTACATAGAAAATGCAAATAACAATTATTATCAAAGGCACATGAAAAAGTATCTGACACTCTGTGAAACACACTGAGTTGGAAAATTCCTTCAGGAATTAGTTTAGTAAACAAACCAAAGAAACAAAACAAAAGACATGAAAACAAATATTAGCTGTAACCTGCCTGACTCAAAAGTTTTCCAAGATCACAACGATGTGGTAACATTTTCAGCTTTCTTTCATGCCAGACCATTGCAAAGTTGTCTGGTAAAGTGACGCAGGTTATGTACATGACATAAGACGACTTGCCCATGCACAAGAAATGTTACCAGAAGATAAGTCTCCAATGCTCATGATGATTAAACTTTTGATATCAAATTTGGTATCAACCTTGAAGGAAAGTGTATAAAAATTATTATATAAATTATTTTGCCATAAACTCATCAGACTCTGATTAAATGGGGATGGAACTAGTGGTGTCTTTTTAATTTGGCTGTGTTTATGACCAACACACAGACACAGAATACATAGGCCTACATACTGTCTCTTAGGCCTCCTCTCCCGTTGCAAGAGGACTTAATTGATTTGAATATAAATTAGTCCTAAGTTGATTTAGTAGGAAGGGAGGATATTGATGTTATGCAACATTAATTTGATCATTTCACTTTCTATTGATTTGGAAGTCACATTTACATTGACGTTCTTGTGTAGGTTCGTGCCACCTTTTGATTATGAAGGTGAAGGAACATTAGCCATGCTCAGATGAGCAAGAACATCTGGAGATTTGGACGACCAAGTATAGAAATTAAAGCTTCCATGCTACTTTCTGAGTTATCCATGGTATGTCCAAACGGTGCTATCAGCAGCTGAAGCCACAAGTCTCCGATGAAAGAAGCCACTCTGAGTGAATACGGGCCTCTAGAGTGAGTGAGCCCTGAAATGGTGAGGTACAGAAGTTGATTACGCAGCTAGTGAAGGTTGCATGTTGCTACACTCCAAGTTAACTTAGAGTATAATTTGCAGATGAGCTGAAACCACCTAGCTTTTAGGGTGTTTGAAATAAGCTCCCGAGTTAAAATAACCAGAACCTCCTACTGAAACGTCAGAGGGTTCAGAATTCTTCAGAAGTTTGAGCTTTATGGGCACTACTACTGAGAAGCGAAAATAGCCACACCTTTAAGGCATAGTTTTCAAATCTATATTTGCTCATATCTTGGTCATGAAATTTGATATACAGTTTAAGGGATGAGTTTGAATACCCAAACTAACAAGTTTATAGGATTAATCAATTAACAAGGCTATCTGGACATATGAGGTGCTCTCATGGGTCTCTTTGGTTTCTGCATCTAAAACTATAGGCTATAACCTGCATTTTGCCTTTACAGACCATATGTAATACAACATCACTCATCCAAATTTAAATAAAATTCTGTCTACCAGAAGGCCTCCATGGGGCAATTGGCATGATAATAAAATAAAACAGGAGACAGGTGTGTATGTTTGAGGAATTGAACTAGAGACCGTCCCTCTGTCATCTTAGACTATCCACCAACATGGCTACCATTTAATTTGTTATACTGTTCCAATTGGTTTATAGCATAGGGTCTACACTTTGAGGTTCATATGCTAATGATACCAATTTATAGAAACTGCATTGAGTTGACCATAAGGAGGCCAACATCACTACAGCAGAACTGAACTATATTTCCTATTCTCACTGTGTATACAATAGACTAATATAGGCCACCACCTCCATAGCAACTTTTCAATGTCAAAATTGTTGATGATTTTGTACAGACTATAATTCTAATTTGTCTGACAAGTTGTGGTTTTTAACAATTATCCATCCCAAGATCAGTATCTCTGTCTCATGCCCATATGACTCCTGTCCTGGATGTCATAACCCATCAGGCCATTCTAAATGCCGGGCGGGCCGACTTTGAACTACACTAGACCGGTAAAATATCTATACGCGTCCCACTTAAAAAAATTATATAGGTCTTATCCGGTTAGGTGTCTAATATATCCTGGGAATTCAACTTATCTTAATTTAACACACGTCTTATAACAGATTCCAAACCTGGGCCTCAGAAGAAGCAGATGGAAGTCCTATTGGGACATTTTCTCTCAAATGATTGGTCAGTTACGTCTGACATGATTGGTCAGAAGGGACATTAAAAAAAGACTTAAGCTTAGCGCTTGAAAACGCAAGAATGGATTTCATGCGACAATTAATTCATTCATGAGATACACATATGATTTTGATGGGTGAGTCAGAGGTGCGGGAATAATGGGGATCAATTCTTGAGCACTGATGTAATGTATGGCACCAAACATGTGCTGTAACAAATATAACCCACATTGTGTACTGTGATGTGATTGATATCATGCAACATATTGCATGGGACAAAATCAGAGGTTAATGAGATACTGAAATGAATATTGTTTAGCTTTTCAATAGCAGAGTGAAAAAAGCACCTAAAAAGTGAACCTAGATGTGTTTGCAAGGTCTCTGAAGTTAATTTTTTATTACTTCCGTGGTCCGAGCTGTGCGCCAAGCGTAGACGAGCGTACACACAGAAGAAATAAACAATCACGCTGATTGGCTGATCAACGCACTTGACAACAAGCCGGTTGACCCATTGGACGTCGGCGCGGCGTGTAGTAGGCGACCTAGTCACTTCTACGCGATCGCAATTCACCAGCGCATACCCGGACCACGGAAGTAATAAAAAAATAACTTTATATCTTGTGCATACATATAATACAAATTTTGACAAAAATTATTTTGTTAAATTTTACATGTTCTACAACTCATGCTTAAAGTTGCATTGTTGAAGCACAATATAAAAAGAAACCACCACAATAAGACAAACTAAATCATAGAAAATGCAGAGAGAGAGAAATGAGAAGATTTATTCAGAGGGCAAAAAGGGGTATTGTTGGAAGAATGAGCAAAAGGTTAGAATTTCCCCCAAATTTCCCTGCAAATCAGATAAAATGATTTTGATAAAAATATTATTCAAAGTATATTCTTGTATATTTTCAAATTCCGCACAGCAGGTTAATTTGCAAGAATCAAGTTATTAAATCAAGTGATTTTAAAAGGAATTGTGCAGGAATCATAATTAATTCCTACACTGTGCAATGAATCAAGTGATTAAAAAAAAAAATTCCTTTGCAAGAATTGCAATTGATTCCTGCACTGTACCTATACCAGGCATGAAGTTCTAGTCCTGTGAGTAAAGAAGAACACGCAGCATGCACACATTCCCGGGAATATGAAGGATATAGACAAAGAAATTGATGCGGTTAACACCCAGATTTAATCCTCTTAGCTTAGTGGTATGGAATATAACTAAAGAAAAAAAGAAGGTTCATTGCCACAATTAAGTTAAAACAATAAGCCTCTTAGATAATTGATCTACTAATGTATACTTCCTCTAGTAGTAATGATTAATCAATCAGGCCATATAGTGTGAGGATTTATAGCTTAAGGGTGGGGTATGAACGTTTGGACAGTATTTATTGTGGGACATTAGAGCACATCAGACATATCGAATTGCATTCTGAATATGAAGAATGTCCTTCTTGAGAAATTCTCCTAAAATATAACCAGTGATGCCAATGACACGCCTTAGGCACACAATTGGGCTACTTGGCGTTCAATTGCCACTACTAAAAAAAAAAACATGTTGCTTCTTGCCTAAAATTGGGCTACTTTTGCAAGGATCAGGCTGGCAGCAGTAATTTGACTTATTTTCCTTTTAATTTAGCTGAATTATTAAGATTTTTAGTAAAAGTAATTTACATTCTAAATTCAGGTAAAACCACCCAAACATCGGTTATTGGGCACTTTTTTGGAATCTTAAAAAATTGGGCTACTTGAGAGTCATTCAACGCAGCCTGGCGAGCCAATTCGCTGTGCCTTTACACTGAAAAGTTTTGGCAACACTGGGCAAGCTTTGCAAGTGTTGTAGGTATTATTTTTGTTTTATGTGTATTAAAGATATGGTACTATATAATTATAAAAAAAGTAAAAATACAAATCTCAGCAAAAGTTAGAGCATATTGAATACCAACTTTGATCTAATTAGCACCCACAGTAAGTCATGTGATGAGAAGGTAAATAACTGGGCCTACTATATATTTTGATGGTCAACCAATATATTTTTATGCAATGTAATTCAAGAGAAAGACTTAATTTGCTATGATTTGACTAGCCAAGATGATTTTGCTATGATTTTACCAAATTTTACACCCTCTTTTGCAACAAAAGAGGGTGTGCTTATAAAGATGTGAGTTAGGAGAGGACACAGGGGTGCTAAATATGGAAGGGGCACTAATATTAAGTAATAATGGTATTCCAGTTAGGGTTAAGTTCAAATACAACATGTACAAGGGCTCATCTTATCCCCTCTTGAATGAGCTGCAGCTTGAATTTTTGAATAGATCGCCCATCACTACAACGTTCACGCCGTACCTATGCATAGATGTCAAAGAAATGCTAATCACTCGCACTTGTAAGATTAGTATCTTTGAAAAGAGCGGTATTGTATTCAATCTATGATTGCAGGTAGGTGATGAGTGCAACCTGCTTGGAGTGCAGGGCAATCTATTCAAAAATTGTATTCATCTCTTGCTATGGTAGTTATTCAGATTATTACATAACTTCAACTGCAAATTGCAACTAAACGTTATGCATTCCGATCCCCTACCATAATCTCTGTATTTTACTGTATACCCTTCATGCTCTTTGCTTGCAGATAATGTCATACAACCATCATGATCTTAGCTAGCCATCTAACTATGCAGGCCTAAATAGGGGTGTTGAAAGACTGATAGCTACTGATCCTGGTACTTAACTGACCAATCAATGAACCAGCAGGGCTACCAATGCTGGAGGGGGTTTCTGCCATTGTACCTAAGCTATGGCCTTGGGTTTGACCATAGCCTGCTTGACCATGGCCTGAATAAGGACACACTCACTCCTGAGGGGCTATAGAGACCTTGGCTTCAGTGTACATGCTTGTTTAACTGGAGGCCTAGTTCAGAAAATGCTTTGTGCCTGAAAATGTTGCAAATCCGAATCACACAAGAACCATGCAAATACTGGACTGTATACCGACATTTCTTGTCATACAGTAGAACTATGTGACATAGGATGTCATGTAAATGATGTGATCAGGCCGAAAGATTTGACATGTCATAAATATTGATTTTGATATTCATCTCAGCCTAACAAATGATTCAATTCTGTCAGTGAAATAAAGCACTTGCTATGTGTTTTAGCAGTACAGAACAGACAATATTGAAAATTGTCATCAACTTGATCACATCACCCACTGCATCAAACATGTACAAAGTTGTTGCCATTGCAAGCATGGCACAACTACACCTTTTCCTTTGCCAGGCTTAAAAGATTGCATATATTTCTTTATTTGAGAAAGCAATATTTTCCTCCAAAAGCCAACATTTCCCTGGAAAGGTTACAGCTTTCCAATATTTCCATCTCTGGAAGCAACCATCTGACTGCCACAAGATGATGCTGGTGAAGGCATCCTTTGTCATCTTGAGATAGCATAGCACCCATGTATTATTACATGCTTCAATATTCAGTAGCATGTACATTGTACAAGCCTTTTTCACATTCCCGGTATCAATCCTCTTGTCATCAATACATACCTGTAGAAAATGACAATAAATGAGAAAGAAAATAAGTTAATCATTAGTTCAAACATCATCGGAATATAAACATCATGTACATAGCATCTTTCTTGTCTCCCTACACATGAGTAAAATGAGGAGCTGTTGGGAAACAATTACTGTCTGAAGTGCCGAGAGAATCTGCACCACATTTGCACATCTTGTTGATGTGAAAGCTAGGGATTGTGTTTCTCAGCAGCAGAATAAATCATTTTATTTTAATAAACATAATTTGAAAATGCATGTAGGTTAAACTATTGTGCTATTTCATTTCATCAATTTTCTATTAAATGTATATGATTAATTAGATATTTCATAAATCATAATTTATTTACTTTTTTATTTAAGTTTATTGCGGAACTATCAGACTTCCTAAATGCAAGGTATACTCGATGACAGGACAGTAATGAAACTGTCACAATATAGGGAAAACAATGGCCATTTGTGTAAATAAATTAACCAATGCAATTTGCACCTAAAGGGGTTGATTATGTGGGTCTTATGATTTGATTAACACCTACGAATCTGCTGTCTTACTTGGTTCCTGTGAAAAGAAAATGTGCCCAATTTTGGAGGCATTTTCTTGTTTAGTTAAACCAAACCAATTACATACCAATTTGGATCTGGCAAGTCCTGGGGTAAATTAGGGAGCAGTCACTGGATAAATGAAATCATTTTGGGGTATGGCAGGCAATGGTACAACTGGTAGCGGCAGTACTTTAATTTTGACAGCAGTATACTTTGATCAGCTCGTAATCGGCGGGAATTGTTAGGCTTTTACCACTACGCCGAAAAGTAGACCCACGTTTAGAGTGATATAGTTGACCTGTCTGGTCTGTATTGTGCATGTTATACAAAATATACAGTATAGGGCTTTAATTAATAATTTGTGATACTTCTGGTGAGATGTCATAAGAAAATTCTCGGAATGAAATATACTGATATTAATCCGCTATGTTATAAGGCCTGTCGATTACGAGCTGATCAAAGTATATTACCCCTACTTCTATTTACTCAATTGGTTGGTTGGTTAGTTAGAGCAGCCTTTCCCTTATAATATGGGGAGGGGGACAATGCATGTATAACCAAGTGTGCACTAAATATATTGCCTGTGTCAGTTAAAGCTGTCTAACATACTGAGCATTCATGTATCTTGGGTATTCAAAGCAACACTTTCAGAGGGAGAGAAGTCAGAGATGTATCATAGCATTCAAGGCCAGGTCTTGGTCCCAAATTGGGGACATTCTGAAAACGTCCCAACAACACAAATTAATAACAGGACAATAAATACTGTTGCCATACCCCATGCAAAACTGCATCCTTTCTCCTTTGAAAAAAAAGGTCCCATCCCTAAACATTGCATGCTGTATATTGTGAAAAGTATTTCAATTTTCCTTTGTCAATCAGTTTGACAATTTCAGTGCCTCTGGCCATATATCATCCTTGACTTAATGACAGATTTACACATACCCACCAAGTTCAACACCAAAAAGTCACACACAATGAATTATACTAACACCATCATTGTGCTATTATACAAAATACCCACCCTTCGGGGCATGTGTGTATACAGCATTACAACATGTAACTTATTTTCCAGATTTAGTTACAAATATTGCTGCAAGGGAGAACAGAATGGGAGCAGAGGAGAAAATTTATCTATTTTGGCTAGCCACATTGGCTATGATAGCTTGTACACAACAAAATATATCACCCAAATTTGTTAAACACAGTAAGGTCAATGACAGGTTACAATGCCTTGTCATCAGTATCTTTCCTTCCTTATATCTTGTCTCAATCATCTAACAATCAAGCTTTTCTAGAAATCATAAACCCAGGGTTTTGAGTATGTTATTGTAAATAAGGTCCCTTGTTTCATATTTTTGTTTAGTACCTACTCGGAGATACCCACAGGAAAACCACAGAAAGGATGGCCTGGTAAAAGACATGGGTAGTTGAATCAGTGGCAATGTATGCTAGGGGCATTACACACACAAAATGCCCTGGGGTGAGTTTGTTTGTGTGTTTGTTTGCTAGCTCATATTTTTCTATAACTTGCTGTCATTAGGAAGACTGAGGCAATATTGATGTAGTAGTATACTTATTGGAAAGGCAACTTGCAGTGACAGGGTACAATCCCCTATCTTGGAAGTTAGGGAAATTTCCACTTTTGGGGTAAAAATGCCCAATTTTAGACACATTTTTTTAAATTATTATTTTAGGAATGGTATAATGAAATGCTGTGATTGTTTAATATGGATCATGTGATAGGTAGATATTAATAATCATGCTAATTGATTAGCCTATTGACGCCTTTCACTAGTAGGGAGTATATTCTTAGTGAGTTCTGCTATAGTGAGTTTTTACAGCTACTCATTTTTAACAGGTATATCCATGGTAGGAAAAAGTAGGCAATACGGAAGCTCATTGCCGGGAAATGTTTGGTTTTTGACCAAAAAAATAAAGAAATACATAAGGGAAATATGTCATACTGGAGGGAAATTTGGTAAAACTGGATGGAAATTCTGGATTGCTTGCAGGGAAAAAAACATTTTTTCAGCCTCTGGGTATATCACTGCACGTGATGGTCATGTAATGTTCTCAGTACTTTAAATATTGATAGCTAATGTATTCTAGGAAAATGGGCAAACATGAAGCTATGCTTGCTCCATCACCATCATCCCCACACCACCTCACCACACCCCTAACTACATCTGCTGCAACAGTTTTATTCATTAGATTTCATCACTGGCATAGCATCAAAATCAGATTTGATGACAATACCTTTTCTAGATTTACAAGATTTGACCTCCCTCAATGGTGACAACATCAAGATCATATCCCCCCATCCTGATATTATGACAATCAGTGATAATATTTTGGTCTAGAATCCACAAAAATGTACATTCCGTGGCTAAATTTATTCTCATTTGCCAGATTTACAGTTATTCATGCCTTTCCACATGAATAATTAAAGGGCCAGTGCCGACTTTGGGATGTTCCTAGTACAAATAAATATTGATTAATCGTCACTGAGAGCCAGTGCCGACTTTGGGATGTTCCTACGAATAAATATTGATTAATACGTCACCAAAGAGCACAATATTGACATGTTATATGGGTCTATTAGTAGTAAGTAATACAACAAATAACAAAACAGTTAGATCACACCTCCCGGAATAACTTGTTATCTATCTTAATGACTGTAAATAGTTTACATATAGAAACTCCAAGGTATGTTTTGCCATCATCCACCTGGTTGGTTGGTATGAAGATGGCACATTTATGACCGGTCCTTGTCTAAATCAAACTCAATATTGACAAATACCCTACACCAGCTGACCAAAGTAAGCAAGATACAAGATTACCAATAAAAGCAGCACACATAAAGGAACCTGTACCTATCCAAAACCAAAAATTACAACTTATGAGCCAAATACTCTCATCTTCAGTGGCAAAGTTCAATGACATCCAAGAAGCAATCATAGCTCAAATACTAGTATTGACCTCAAGTTGTGGAGTATGAGGTTTTGTACCAAACACATGCAAAGTTCATTATATGAGTATAGAAACATATAGAGGTTAAATAACTGTGCCCTGACAGATGAGCATGTTTGAGGTCCTAGTCTTACAGGCTATTCAATTTTGTCGTATTCAAGTAGCCAGGAAGGAAATTGGGGCCCCTGTTCAGAATCCAGCCCTCATGGACCTTAACTTTAAGGGAAATCCTTGAGTCTGCCCCTTTGACATGTCTCCACCCCTATCCCCTATGCTTGAGGAAGTCTTCCATGTCACCAGCTCAATTCAAAACTAAATAAGTCTGCTTGAAATTATCAGTGGATATATTATGTTTTATTCCACATAGGGAACTTATAATAAAAAACATTATGTTCTAAAACGGCGTTATGATGCAATGATTCGCCTGAATGTTTTCGCTAATCAAAATCAATTCCATAATTTCATAGAAGCCTTCTGTCACTCACTTATCGCAAATGAGCATGTGGCCAATTACGTTGATCGCTTCTTTCCTGGCTGACTTTCCCTAAAACGGTCAAATCGTTTCTGTTCTCGTGCGGAGCTAGATTGACAGCTGAAATAAGGTGATGGAATCCTCTGCTGTAGCATGCAACTATTACATTTACTAGAAATGTGGATATTTTCGTGCTACATTTATTTTTGTGTTTTTCGCATTTCAAGCAGCTACCGTGAAAATAACAACACACGAATATATTCCTTTTGTGTATACTTCAATGTATGGAAGCTTAAAATCACAAATTTAAAAACAAGTGAAACAGTTCAAAATTGGTAAAGCGCAAAAAATTATATGCGTAAAAATTCCAACTTTGACAGTACACAATTACAGATTTCCTGCGAAGTTACATGGAAAAATAATGTCACGGATAATAATGAATAGAGAAAACCGTAACCAATCGGGTGAATGCTCTTGTTCTTACAAGACATGTGATTCAATCCTGATTTCAAATGTCATTATCTCTGAATGGAATTGATGCTTTACTCGGAGCGCAGTGCTGAGGGAAGAGACTTAAGCATGCCGACTTTGGCAGACTTCGTAACAGACCGCTGTGATCCATGTGTCAGTACAGGGGTGTAATTAAAGGTAGAAGGGAATATAAGCCGTGTTCAGACGGGCTTAGGGGTAAGTTCGTGTTAAGCTAACACGAAGCTACCTCTAAGGTAGCTTCGTGTTAGCGACCATCTGAACAAGTATCGTGTTAACTACCTCGAAGCTTAACACGGAAGATTTACCACAGAGAAATCTCTGTGGTAGCGATCGTTCCGTGTTAGTGCCCGTATGAACAAGATTCTGGGGTAAGCTTGACCTTATGGATACAACACTTACAATTTCGCAGTATTTTAAATTTCTTTAGCATAAATTCACAATAATTTATCTCCGTTTCTCACCGAGAATGAACATGATGAAAGAAGCACCACAAAAACAAACAAAAAAAACCATAACATAAATAAAAAACCTAACCAAACAAAACATTAAACTGGTCAAAAGAAGAAATGGAAGAGCTGATATTAGTGTCTTGAAAGACACAGAAATTGAGTGGAGAAGAAAATAACAGCTAAAAACATGTGTAGGACATAATTGCCCTGAAACTAAGAGACATCGGCTTCCACAGTGACTTGCAGTATAGCAAACGGCCCTAAAACTTCCAGGAAATTCCTATATTTACCACGAAGTAAAGACCGAGCCGTGCAGCTAACACTGAGTGCTTAGAGTTAAAGACCACGAGGAAGGACCGTGTGGACAAGTATCCGTGTTAAGTCATGACCTTGTACTACCTCCGTATTACGGTAACACGGAGGTAAGCTCCCGTGTGATCATGCCTACTGACTCACAGGGCAAACTGGCAGTGGTGTAGCCAAGGGGCAGCTCCCCCCTCCCTGTGAGAAGTCTTTCCGCCCTCTTGCCCCCTGTGGGATGCTAGTCTTAGCACATTTTTGACCATTTAGGTCAAAATTTTCCCCCTTGAAAGTTGCCTCTTTTCCCCCTCTGAAAGACCTGGCTATACCACTGCAGCCTGGCTCTTAAAAATATTGAAATATGGAAATCAATATTAATGCTAAAGGGGTCTTTGTGAATCCCTTTTCCCCTTCCAACCTGCAAAACTTCTCAACGGCCAGTCTTTTGCCCCCTTGGACTGACAGGACTGATTACATGCCTGTGTCAGCTTCTGTTGAGCACCATAGATGCTATCAGCGATAACTAAATCATATTACTTCCTGTGTAGTAACCACCAGTTTGTCTCTTTATGGATAATATACATGTAGTTACAGTCCATAACACAGATTCAAAGACTGGGGTTCTGATGACCATTCATTTGCTCAAGTTGTATATCTTCTAGAAGTGTTTGTATACTTGATATATTTGTTTATTTGTTTGGCAATGTAAATAATTATGTTTACTGTTCTCTATCAAATTCATATCATCTGCAACCCTGGGTTATGACAAATGAAAAAAAAAAAAAAGATCTGCATAACCTCACAAATTGTTAACAAATATATTTGACATTATTGCATTAGCTCTGTTCTCAAAATCACCATTCATACCTCCCCTCCCCCAGATTGAAATAGGTGCTTCACAGCAGCTCAAAAATCATGGGGGATTGCAATTCAGCAAAGCAGAATGGCCAATAAAACTACATTGTACTTCTAATTCCACAGAACTTTCTAATTCTAAGGAACGAAATATTCAAATTATGCTGCACTAAGAATACATTAGCAGACCTTCAACTTGAACAGTTCCGCTATTATTCAAGACAATCAGTGTTTAATTGAGCCTATATAGAGTAACAAGAATTTAGATTATTCCACCTATGAAACGAGATCTTCAGAAATGCATCTCTTTGTGGTTACTCACAATCTCATCAGCTACATTCTTAAATTGAACCAATGATATTCTTCTCTTATACCACACACACTAATTTGTGCCACTACTGTAACTTGAGAGAAATCCCTTCGATACTAACCCTCTTGTTCCAAAAGATGTTCATTATCGATATAATACAACCAATAGTTTACACAGGAGTTAAGTGTCCACAGCCCACATGCCATTAGAAATAAGATAGAACACTTATCAATAAAGAAGAAAAAAAGTTTAACCGAATGGGTAAACAGTGATATTGATTTCCTTTCATATCACACGCCCTTTGATGTGCTTCAAGTACGCGGACTGACTGAATATGAAAGAAATTCCCTGCATATTTATCATACAGTTGATACTGGTCTTATTGGCGACGACTATTACTGACGCAAGACAAAGCTAATAATTATGGCCTATGTACACAAGTCTTCCACCCACCTATACTCTATTGCTTGGACACCAAATCATGTCCCATATATACACCTGTATGATCTCTCCTCTGCCGGGCAATTTTTAATTTAATGATCTACGTCAGTTGTTAAGGGCTGGGGTATGAACGTTTGGACAGTATTTATTGTGGGACATTAGAGCACATCAGACATATCGAATTGCATTCTGAATACGAAGAATGGCCTTCTGATATCAAATAATTTTGATTTTTTGAAATTAGCAATTTAATACACATTTTATGGCAAATCATTAAAAATTGATATTTTGATATTTAACAGTACTTGAAGTAAACTTTATAAATCTGATGATATATACTTAAAGTGTATGTAGGTGGGATGAAAAGCCGACTATCAATTGAAAAATTTGACCTTTCGTATTGAAGATATGGATTTTTTCCCCAAAACACCAAAAAAATTAGGTCTTTTTGGGAAAAAAATCCATATCTTCAATATGAAAGGTCAAAATTTTCAATTGACCGTCGGCTTTTCATCCCTGCTACATACACTTTAAGAACACGTCATTAGATTTATATAATTTACTTCGAGGACTGTTACATATCAAAAATTTGACAAATATCAAATTTTTATAATTTGTCATAAAATTTGTATTATATTGTGATTTTTTAAAAAATGAAAATTATTTGATATCAGAAAGACATGCTTTGTATTCAGAATGCAATTCGATAGGTCTGAGGTGCTCTCATGTCCCACAAAAATACTGTCGAAACGCAATAAACGCTCATTTTAGATCCCTTAAGTATTGGAGTCAAGTATTATTAATAGTTGGAGGCAGTTGTGTTACATGGTTAATTTCCACATCTTCCTTATAAGCTGAGAGGTGCCACATCTATTAACTGCTGCTTATTTCAAAACAATTCAACAAGTTTGATGATGTAATATATGTGTGATTATTAATGAGGTACAACAACTTCATTAATTGGCTCAATCATATTACAAACTATCAGTCTATCCAAAGACCCTTCTTCTGGGTCTATGGTGATTAACTGATTGTGGCAATTTTGCTACAATATTGAAATGGATGAACTTCATATATTATCCAGTGTAATCATACGGCTCAATGTTACATTGGGCATGTTGGGTTTTAGCGGATTTTAATTATAGTTAAGGCCAAACGAACAGCTTTCTTGACAATTAAATTCATAGTGTTTCCTGTGCCCCATGTCATATACTCCAAGCCCAGTTCTGCACATCTGTTTCAACAAATCTAAAATGGAACATCTGGGAGCTCCTGAGATATTTTGGCATTTGGAATCCAAATTTTGGATTGGAAGCAAATTTGACTCCACCCGATAATATCATGCATAAACTATAGTGGGCCAGTTGACTATCTTGTGAAATACTGGCACAAGCTTGTATGTGGCACAAGCTTGTGAGGTTTAGTGATACTGAGTTTCAAAAGACACACATTTATGGTTAAAATCGTGGGCCCAACATTTTGGATTATAATAATTAATGATTTTTATGATTTTACAGCCCTCACCATCACTCTTTGGGATGAAATGTTACCAAATACAGCCTTTTTATTACAAGACTCTAGAAATTGGTAATTTTCATGCAATTTGAAACAATGAACAGATCAGATCAAACACATCATTTATTTCTCTCCAGTCTTCTAGGTATTTTATATATCATTGGTATATTTTACAATCAGCAAAAATACTTCGGCCTATATTATATTGTGTCTCGTCTCATGTTGCGGGTAACGCCATGTTGGATTTTGCAGTGGCAGATTCAAATTGCACGGTAACCTAATCCCGCGGGGCCCATTACCGTGTGATGTGCGTAGAAGGGAGATTTGTCCACATGCTGGCGACGCAACTGCATAAATGCACTGATTCCAAGCTGCCACTGCAAAATCCAATATGGCGTTATAATGTACCATACTTTACAAAACACAAGGTCGGTTCTAGGAAATAGAAAACATTTAATACATGGTTCTATTGGAGGTGCAATGACCCCCTACCATACCGACCACCCCCTACTTGTATTTCTAGTATTTACTTAGTGAAATCAATAGTAGGAATTATGAGCACCAATATATGTAATCAAAAGACAATGAATTCCACATACTTGTATGTCTAGTACCTCTTTAACATTATGTTCTAGCCAATTCCATAAATTCCTTAGATATCAATTCAAGAAATTTTGGGTTATATTTTCAATATTTCTCTCATGCAGGTGTGCATGTTCTAATAATGATTTTCCTTCTAATTTATTGTTAGTAAACTATTTATGAGTTAGCGGAAATTTTGGGGGATCAGAAGATGTTACAAATATTAGCTCATTTGACTACTGGAAATATTGGGATTAAGGTGAACATTTAATTTCCTCTCATAAAGGACTGAATTAACTTTTATGTTATACTGACAAAAGATGGAGCTTCTTTAATATTGGTAAGTTTTTAACATAAATCATATTGGCAATTTTGATATGATTAACTGTAAAACAATATTTTTGTGACACTAAATATTTGCTATTTGGAAAGAGCCCTCATGTTTAAAACAAATTAAATAACCGTAGAAGTGATGATGTAACAGGCTTAACTACCATAGCAATTGGTTCAAACAATTTTTGAATATATCCCCCTGCACTACATCACCTGTGTATGTCTGCAATCATAGATTGAATACAATACCGCTCTTTTCAAAGATACCAGTCGCGACCATTCGCGCTTTGTGACCTCCTGGGTGCGAGAGGTACACAAAGGAAGTAGCTATTTTAGCAAGATACAACTAGAATTGAAATAGATTTCAAACTTTAACAGGAAGATAGTGATAACTTTTGTTTTCTAGTTTGTTAAGATGCTTGAATCAGAGAATATGTATTGATTAAATATTCACTGCATAGATTCTGGAGCAAATTAAGTGATTTTATATACCAGATGAAGCGTGTCACTTGAAGATGAATAAGCTCTAAGGGAGACCAAAAATACCATGAGGCTTTAATAATTATGCTCCCTCTTCTCCACTTATAAAGTATGAATGATATATCGTAACCACCTCCCCTTTGATCAGATATTGTGATCAAAAACCTCAAATAAATACTATATATTAAATATTTACTGAACAAAGCATCAATATTTTCTATGGGTGGTCTGTGGTTATATCAAACACTTTAAGGACCCCTATGTATCATTTTATGTTAAGGGATCACTTATTGTTGAATTGGGTATAAGCTTTATCTTGTCAATAAAGAGTTGTAAAGATACAAATTGTTGAAGCTCTTATTTACACATAATAAAGGCTTAATCACTATGTTCATAGCAATGGTATTCCCACAGCTATGTACTGAAGCAAAATAAAGATCTCTGTACATCATACCATGGTCAGACCTGCTGTGAGTGAATGGGAAAATCCCACTTAAGTTCTGGGCTTTTTTATTCAGGCTATGATACGAACAATAGAGAACATGGATTGGTGGGTACTTCACACAAGGTTGGGTCTTAATGCATGCTTAAGCTCACTTTTTTCATTCAGAATACAGCTAGAGGATTGGATTAACAGGATACATTGTAATACTAATAATAGACAACAGTTAGCTCCTATCTGCATTGCATTATGTTCAAGTCTGTATCTCAGTTTCTGGATCTATGTTTTACCTGCTGCTGATGCTGTTCATAAACATCATCGAAAAAACTTTTTAACTGGGAAATGAAACAAAAACTGTTGCAACATATCAGGTAGGTTACAATGTGTGTAACTTACTACTATTAACTTTTATATAGGCCTGTATACTATTTCTAACTTTGCTTGTAATATGTTCTATTATCATTGTCAGAATCTTTTGAGCTGTAGATGATTCACTGTTACAATGCATTTGAATAAATACATTTACTTTATTTAAATTCTGCAAATTAATGCTGATCAAAGCAATTTTCACCCTTATTTAAAGGGCAGTGTGATATGTCATATCACAATGCCCTTATGTGATATGTCATATCACAATGCCCTTTAAATAAGGGTGGAAATTGCTTTGATATAGCATTTATCAAAATGATAGCTTATAAGTATCACCGAGGTAACCTATGTTAGTGTCATAGACCACACAACAAAGTCCTCTTTTGGTCTATGCATTTAAATGCTCTCCTTTGCACCATGAAGTCGCAAATGATTGTGGATTCGAGTCTTGGCAGCACCAAGTGATTTAATTAAAGATAGTGTAGGATACTTCAATGAATGTATGGATGATGGCTGGGCAGTCCATAGCAGTTTTTACGTGTTTTTTTTTGACAAATCTGCTTCTTCCAATGCAACATTGCCTGGCATGACAATGGACCCTCTTGAAATAATTTCAATGTATTGTTTTACAACCTATAAATTTAGGTGGATCTAATATGTTGCATTTTGACATGGCAGTGTCCATATTCACTGAGTGATGGGTGTCATTCCTTTTAATACAGCTTCTATGTCTTGACCAGGCCTAATTTTACTTTTTATTAAAATGAGAAATTTTGGAATGGAATTACTTTTCTTGCTGATAGAAAAAATTA
Organism: Amphiura filiformis; assembly: GCF_039555335.1. Lineage (NCBI taxonomy): Eukaryota > Metazoa > Echinodermata > Ophiuroidea > Amphilepidida > Amphiuridae > Amphiura > Amphiura filiformis. The sequence continues at coordinate 7,482,692 of NC_092636.1, read as the reverse complement.
AATCAAGTTTGATTTTAAATTTGCAGCATGTAGGGTCTGTGGAGCTGATCAAATATATTTTTGTATCACTGTGAAGACAAAATGCATTATCCAAAGGTCAGACAGTCTTCATCAAAGACTACTTGCAATTTAGGGGGACACAAGCCATGAGTCACAAACTGTGATGCCCCACGAATAGCGAGCAGAGCGAGCAGAGAGCAGTTTCCAAGAGTGTGTGGTTCCCAGTAGTTTATCTTCCTATGGATAATATAGGTACACAACTAAACTGAGCTCAAAAAGAAACTTATAATTTTGTACAACGTGTGAATCACAAGCTCATATCTTTAAATATTGTCAATCAAAATGAACCAAAATTACACACAGGATTACCTTAATACTCTACTCAAAACACATGTCAGTAACCAAGCAGTTGCCAACTGACACAACAGCAAAATGCACTGTCATGGGACAGCTTCCTGAACTTCCTTCACTTTCACAACCAAACATTTGGCACCCAGGACAAACAATATGTGAGAATACACACAAGATCCTTGCACATATGATAAAACGGTACTGCTTTCTGCTTTTCATACACTTTTTTCATGAAACAGGGCTGGGCTGTGAATGTGGTCCAGGAAGCTGTCCCATGTCAGTGCATTTTGCTGTTGTGTCAGTTGGATAACTGCTTGGTTACTGACATGTGTTAAGAGTAGAGTATTGAAGTAAATCTGTGTGTGATTTTGGTTCAATTTGATGGACAGGATTTCAAGATATGACCTTGTGAAAAATTATAAGTTTCTTTTTGAGCTCAGTTTAAAAAATGGTCAGATCTTGACAAAAATCTATGTCATCACCCATCAAGGTTGCATCTACCTATATTAGTGCATGAAATAATTTGATTTGTAATTTGGTTCCACTTAATCAATACTTGAACAATTAATTTCATTGACAATTTTAAATTCCAGTAACAGACTAATTACTCTAAATAACTTTAAATAGGTATTATAGTTATGATAGCTCTTGTTATCAACAAAATAATAGCTCATACATGATATTGATTGTATCACATAATTACTATCTTAAACAGTTTGCCGATATTATTATAGTTATGATAGGTCATATTTTTAACAAATAATAACTCATTGTACATGATATTGATTACTACTATCTTTATTGTGCATTATGATAACATACATGTACCTATCAAACCAAACAACATAATCCCATACTGTACAACATATTATCCAATAACAACATATTGAAAACCAAAGGTGGTATCAATTCTTTTTCATTCAATCCTCAATTAAACACAATCTCTTAAATGTTTTATGCTGATTATCTTCAATACAAACAGTCAAACACACATGTACTTATGATGGTTGGCTTTTCATCTACATACACTTTAAGAACATATCATTAGATTTATAAAGTTTATTTTGATGACTGTTATTTAATGTCACAACATGTAAATTTCTAATAATTTGCCATTAAATTTGTTTAATATAGGGTCACTCCATATCAAATCAAGGAGGCGCCCCACCTGACCCCCTCAGATTTGCTTCATATTTAAGTTATATGTTGTACCTGTAAAAATATTAAAAACCTGCAAATTTGAGGTCTGTAGCTCTTACGGATTTTCTGTGGCAGGCATTTAAAGTTGGAGTAGGGAGGTCTAAATTTGGATCTAAAAGTTACCCCTTAAATAAATTTCATCTTTGGGAGTTTGTGCCTTCTTTATAAAAAGAAAGAGAGGTCTGAAACTTTGCATACACACTAACTGCATGCCCAATTTGTCAAAAAATAAAAAATAAAAAATTCTGTAATTATTGCGTTGTGTCACGGGGTCATTAAATATGCAAGAAAAATGTAATGTTTTGTAAACTGGCAAGTTTAGCCCCCTAAATTCACATTTTTGTCAGATTAATTATTTTTTGTCGTCACCGATGCTATATATAGGATAAATACAATGCATACCCAAAAAATTGGGGTCACAACTCATTTACATTTCGAACAGCGCCCTCACGAAGATGAAATTCAACATTTTCAGGGGGCCCAAAGTCGATGTGGTCCACCTTCAAAATTTATAAAACATCACTTTTATATAACTACTAGTCTTAAATTACAACTTTGCTAAGTCCCAGTAATTGTATAGGTTGACTTCATATAAAATGACAAGCCCAAAGTTGACCATTTTCTTATGATTGCATGTAGTGCAAATGTGCCAATTCGGAAGGCTTGAAAGTCAAATTGGCCACAATATTAAAAATAAATGATTAGATGAGTAGTTATTGGCCCTATTTACTTGTATTTCCATTTCGTTTTCAATATATACAGATTTTCTATGGTAGCCATTTAAAGTTGGAGTGCAACGCCCTCACAAAGATGTTTTGTAAACTGGCAAGTTTAGCCCCTAAATTCACATTTTTGTCAGATTAATTATTTTTTGTTGTCACCGATGCTATATGTGACCGTACAGCGAATGAGCCGTAAATGTCCTCAATTGTATTCTGAGTTACAGTGTAAAATGGGCATGAAGGTCGTATTCATAGTACCTCAATTTGGTGCTACGTGTACCTCATTTAATGAGATACACGTAGCACCAAATTGAAATAGCTATGAAAATGACCTTCATGCCCATTTTACACTGTAACTCAGAATACAATTGCGGACATTTACGGCTCATTCGTGCTGTACGGTCACATATATAGGATAAATACAATGCATACCCAAAAATTGGGGTCACAACTCATTTACATTTGAACAGCGCCCTCACAAAGATGAAATTTATTGCAAATTCAACATTTTCAGGGGCCCAAAGTCGATGTGGTCAACCTTCAAAATTTATAAAACATCACTTTTATATGACTACTAGTCTTAAATTGCAACTTTGCTCAATCCCATTAATTTTATAGATTGACTTCATATAAAACGACAAGCCTAAAGTTGACCGTTTTCTTATGATTGCATGTACTGCAAATGTGCCGAATTCGGAAGGTTTAAAAGTCAAAATGGCCACAATATTGAAAATAAATGACTAGATGCATAGTTATTGGCCCTATTTACTTTTATTTCCATTTTATTTTCAATATTGGGGCCAATTTGACTTTCAGCCTTCCGGTTCGCCGCATTTTTAAAAAATGCAATCATAAGAAAATGGTTAACTTTGGGCTTGTCATTTTATATGAAGTCAACCTATACAATTACTGGGACTTAGCAAAGTTGTAATATAAGACTTGTAGTTATATAAAAGTGATGTTTTATAAACTTTGAAGGTGGACCACATCGACTTTGGGCCCCCTGAAAATGTTGAATGTGCAATAAATTCCATCTTCGTGAGGGCGCTGTTCAAAATGTAAATGAGTTGTGACCCCAATTTTTTGGGTATGCATTGTATTTATCCTATATATAGCATCGGTGACAACAAAAAATAATTAATCTGACAAAAAATGTGAATTTAGGGGGCTAAACTGGCCAGTTTACAAAACATTACATTTTTCTTGCATATTTAATGAGCCCGTGACACAACGCCAAGCAATTACAGAATTTTTTTATTTTTTATTTTTGGACAAATTGGGCATGCAGTTAGTGTGTATGCAAAGTTTCAGACCTGTCTTTCTTTTTATAAGGAAGGCACAAACGCCCAAAGATGAAATTTATTTAAAGGGCAACTTTTGGGTCCAAATTTAGACTCCCCTACTCCAACTTTAAATGGCTGCCACAGAAAATCCGTAAGAGCTACAGACCTCAAATTTGCAGGTTTTAATATTTTTACAGGTACAACATATGACTAAAATATAAATCAAATCTGAGGGGGTCAGGTGGGGCGCCTCCTTGATTTGATATGGAGTGACCCTATAGCGGATTTCAAAAATTCTAAATTATTTAATATCAGAAGGACATTCCTCATATTCAGAATGCAATTTGGTGTGTCTGATGTGCTCTCAGGTCCCACAAAAATACTGTGCAAAGGTGGGTGAGCAAGCTCTTAAGGTGATGCTCACTACTATAGAACAATGTCTGAATCAACTGAAATTTTGGAAGTAAGCTTTTTTTGTGGATTATCTATGGACTGTAGATACAACCAAAAGAATGCCCTTTATTAATGTACCACACAACATGAATGTTATAATTTACTAGACCCCGACTAGACAGTGTGCATATCATTTGGATGCCCAGACTTCCCCCACTCCATGAAACAGACAACCCGTCAGAATCAATTTGATCAGGATGGATTTTTATTGGGGGATATTGATGATATTAATACTTCAACACTGGAATCTTAATTAACCAATAATTGATGAGCCCAGCATCATCGTTATGATCATACACATCTTTTATCTCATCACAGTCACAAACATACCATCTTAGATGCTGTACAGCATTGTCCCAGCCTTATCGCAATTATTTAATGATTCAACAAATGTGTTTACTTATTCATTTTATTGCTTTATATAAAGGATAATTGCTTGACACCAGCAAACCAAATGAACATATGACTGATCAATTTGCTTTGCAATGAGCCGCATTAACACAGACATCACTCCGAAAATTACGTCCAAACTCACATAACTTGTGTATTAAAACCATCAAACAAATCAACTGCTCAGTGGCAAAAGTAGGTTAGGGCAATAGCTGCCTTGTGAACATTTGGTAATTTACACACAGTATATTGTACTCATCTATACATAGAAGCTATACATGGCAGCTATTGCACATACCCAATTCTGGCACTGAGTAGTCAAAATGTTCTCATAATTTCTCACTTGGATTTTGATTACTGTATAAAGTGGTAATTTTTGTGAGGGTTTTATTTTCGCCAATTTCACGATTAGAGCTCAAACCGCAAAAATAACACCTTGCGAATATATGCTATGTTTACAAGTATACGTATAAGTTTACGAAAATGTGTCTCTCACTCCAAATCGCGAAAATAACTGTACAGCCAGCTGCAACCCCCCCCCCCCAGATGTACTGATGCTGCTGGATTGACATGAGACTTGAATGGGGTATTATGTTGAGACACAAATTAGATAAAATAAGAATGAGTGACATTACTTGGAATACATTCATAATTCTATCTGATGAAAATGTAAACAAGTCATGCAATTTGGTTGATTTTATCTATACAGCAAAAGATTAAGGAAAGTTGTAAACAAATTATACCCAAATGACCAATAATGCAACTACAGATGTGTTATATACCTTTGTATTTGTATGACATTGATTCATTCAGAGTTCAATATTCATCCCTTTTAATATTAATACACAATTCAAATACTGTAAGCAAAATGTGTGATGTAAATAATACCTGAAACAGGTGAAAAGAAAAGAAACATATCTAACTGGAAAACTATTTGATTTTTCAAATCTAATTTTCATTTCTTACAAAGTTAAAACAAAAGTAGTCATTCATCACTGCTTATCTCAAAGTCCACTAGTCAAACTTCTAATCAATATTGCATGTAAATGACCTTGAATTGCATCACATGGCATCTTAGGAACACAACAAAACAAACTTTCACATTCATTCATTCACTATTGAAATCTACCCTTGATCAGGAGTACCTTGTGTCAAATTGCCCGATTGAATTTCTTTTCTTTCATGTTTATGTCCGCAGAAAATAGGCTAACTACGTAGTAGAACAACGCAACTGCTGTGATTACTTCATGCTTCAATCACCTCTTAATTACGGTCTTCAGTTACCATGGTTACTATGGAAATGAAATTGTTCAGGTAAGACAACTGAGCATACTGTTTTAAAAAGCGTAGAAATTAACTCTTGAGTTAGATGGATGTTTTATACAACTGCTTATACATGTAAACATGTTGACTTCAAAAAGATGATGCTGGATATCACGTCTAAAGTTCTAAATGTTCCCATTCAAAATGCTCCTAAATGAGGATGTTTAAATTGATGAAATATCTGCATTTGCAACAAATATAAAATTATTAACAGAGACTGACCTAGCTTTTCACTTGGGTCACAATCTTGCAGTTATATACAACTTGTGTATAAGTTCTTTTCAGATGCACACCTGATTAGACTAAAAATTAAATGAAAACATATTATTTTCAGGCATTATATCGCAAATTTCAAATAATCAAAATTATTTGATATCATCAGGACATTCCTCGTATTCAGAATACAATGCGATATGTCGGATGTGCTCTCAGGTCCTGCAAAAAATACTGTGCAAACGTTGCTGTCCGATTCCTTAATCAAAAATGTTGGTCTTATCAAATTATTGCTCAACAATTTACTAACTATTGCTTAATTGTACCACCCACACAAACTTGGCTGAAGTGCATGCAACCTTTTGTCAAGGTATTCTCAAATTAAATTGCGATTGTTCTTTCACAATGCTTTCACCTGTTCATTAATGGCTATGAATGCAATGTTGTTCAAGCGCAAAAGGTGTGGTGATTATGTTACCAACAAATATCAGAAAAATTACCAACGATGGCCACTAACAACCTTGCAAGGTAGGCAGTAAGTTTGCAGAAAAAAATAAAATTTTCTAGGATCCTACGGTTTGACCACTGAATTTGAAGAGCTAAAGTCAGTTTCATGGTTTCTTAGCTCAGCCTTGGAACTTATGGAATAAGTACAAAATGCACACATAGACACATGCCCCCCCCCCACATACACCCACCCCTGAAGCCACACCCATACACATAAAACAAAACACCAAATGTACATGTATATGCCTCTGAACATGGACACAGTTTTGGACTATGCAAATATGGAAGTCGGAATAATCTGCATTCAATCAAAATACTAAGGATGTTTCAAGCCATTTTTGGTTTGTGTATATAATATGATTATAACTAAGATGAAATTTTACCTAGCAACTGCGGACGGTATATCTAATGGATGGGGGAAATGATCTTGATGTTGTCACCATTGGGGGAGGGTGATAAAGGATGTATCTTGCAAATTCATTATACATGCAAATGTGGTTTGCAGACATCCAAAACTGAGGACGGTTACTGAGATGTCCACAGTTTAAATATGAAATGTCATGTTTGTGTCCTACTTCGTCCGCAAACACACCCCCACACCCCGAACATAAACACACTTACACTTACACAAACACACTTTTTGCAATATTACACTTGCCATTAACAATCCATGACACACATTGGATTCAAAGTTTGTATTGTACAATATTTATCAAATAAGGCAGACATACCATGTGCTATGTAAAAGCTCCGACCACTAATTTGCAATGCAATTCACATGCACATGATGAAAATACTGACACAAGGAGTCCAGACAAAAATATTTGGTTCTCTTAAAAACTTACGTGAAGATCACCTGAGTAAGTGGAGGTGGTGTTTGTTCATCAAGACCATAGGAGGTGAAAACATGGGATGCTTACCAACCTGGGACTTATTGTTATGAATTTGTTTCACCTTGATATCTGTTTGCCGAACAGGTTGGATATTACCGGTATATCCACTCATACATAAATTCTAGAGTTTATTGGTTGATTGCCATTTATCATTACGACCATCAGCCTCTCTGCGCGATAATTTTTACCATCACTGTGATGCGCCGTAGTATGTGTGCGCCAGGCAGTACGCTGACCCTTAAGACTCGCCAGTGGCGTAGATTCCTTATTGACATTAAGAGGGATGGGGTTGGAAAAAAATCTTGAAGTATAGTGAATCCAGCACTTTTGGGCGACAGAATAAGTTTATGGTGCAAATGCATGCGAAGCACGGGTAAAATGTTGCTATTTTGAAGCTAAACTAATGAAATATGGTGCAAAAGTGGAATAAATGCACATGAAGCGCTCAAAAATTGCATTTTTTGGGCTAAAATGGCAAATATAAGGCTAATTTGGTCAGGGACCCATATTCAGGTGTCAATATTGGGTGGGGTGATTGTATGGACCATCCCCCCCTGGCAAAATATAGGGGGGGGGGGATTTAAAAGTTGAAAACAATATAGGGAAATCCTACCCACGTGGACAAAGATACCAGTGTAGTTTCGATATCAAAAGGTTATGAATGAATGACCATGTAGCATGAAATAACGGGTTACTTGTGTCAGAATAAACATTTTTATAATTTCCACAAATATAAAGATACTGCCCTTTCCCACACCTACTAACCCTAATAATAATTGTCTCACTTAAAAGTTGAAAACAACATAGGGAAATCCTACCCACGTGGACAAAGATACCAGTGTAGTTCCGATATCAAAAGGTTGTGAGTGGCCATGTACAGCAAGAAATAACTGATCTTAATTTGATGTTGGTGTATAGTATTTAATTTAGATAAAACCTTCATCTAGTGTATAAGCTTCCTTATTGTCAGAATAAATGTTTTTATAATTTCCACCAATATAAAGATACTGCCCTTTCCCACACCTACTAACCCTAATAAGAATTGTCGCACTTAAAGTTGAAAACAATATAGGGAAATCCTACCCACGTGGGCGCAGATACCAGTGAATGAGTGGCTATGTAGCAAGAAATAACTGATGTTATTTTGATGTTTATTAACCTTGTTACACATACCACACAAATAGTTGAGGAAACAATTCATTAGATAGTGGGAAGATATCAATGCGGTACCTTAGCTGCATTTGTTACCACAAAGCCGGCCGGCCGGATACTGGCACCCGTTATGTTTATTATAAGCACGCTTTTACCTTGATTACATCATGCTTGCATGTGATACTTCCGGTTATCTGCCACTGTTTGTCTCTCTGTGTGGGGGTGTGTGGGGGTGTGGGGTCAGGGGTGCATGATTTTGTGTGTAGCTGGGTATGTTTGTTGTTTCAGCATATAGGGGACATTTTTATATGTTTTTCACACCAAAAATGTACTTTGTGACAAGGGTCGTCCCCAGTTGTCAAACTTTCACAGAATAAACCTGCCAAAAATGGTCTTTTTGCAACCAGGGACCGCTAAGTAGAAGTCCCTGGTTAGGTCGCATTGTGGTCACAGATTCTTTCTAGGGTCTGTGGTGTGGTTAGGTGGTAAAAAACAACATGTTTACACTTAAAGCATGTTAAGTAACAGGGCTGATAGTGATAATAAGTGTGTTATGCATATCAATTTTGTCTCTGTTTCCATCTGTCTGTGACTGTCTGTCGGGGTGTCTGTGTGTCAGTGTGTCTATCATTTCTCATCTCAGACCAGCATCTGCATAATTTGGGTGACAAAGAAAAACAAAAACACAGGAATGCCCTCTAAGGCACCGCTGCAGTGCCACGGAACCTGATTTAAAATCAAGGAAGTCGTAGACACACGTTTGTAGGCCAAACATGTTTTCATCAACCACAGGATACCATTCATAGCTGATGCATTTCCATATTCCTCTCTCCGAAAACAAAGCAGTCCCACGAAAATGTTGTTAGGTATTCTGTTTTCACAGTAAAACAATAGAGTTCATTGGAATAGGTGCCAATTCCCTATCTGTGTGCACCCACTTGTACTATTTATAATAATAGCACTAGTGAACTTTCTTACCACACAGAGAACAATTTTTGGTGCTATTGAATGAAAATGTGTGCCATACAGTAGGACAAGTAAGAGCACAGGTGTCATAAACCTACTGAAGATTCACTGCACCAGTATTGGCTCAGTACTGTCTGAAACCCTCTTCTAAATACAACCCAATAGATGATCAAATGCCAACTGGCACTTGATGGCCCCATCATGGCCCTGGCATGGCCTAATAATAGCTCAAATGCCAACTGGCACTTGCTGGCCCCTTCATGGCTCTGGGAGTGCTCACAATTCGAGGGGCCTCACAATATGTGAACTGGACCAGTGCCAGCACTCCAGTGCCCTGATTGGAGTGTCTGCATCAAATAACAACTGGAGTCAAGAATCATAAGGGCTCATATTGAAATACCCTACCACGTTTTCACACAGAAAGAAGGCAGGATTCCCCTCGCTAAGCGCACGCCTCAGGAAAGCTTGGTCATAAAACAGATGGATTATATGCATCAGTGATACACACTGCCCAGGATTTTAAAAGAAGGCTAGCACAGGAAAGCTGCAGGATGGCGCACACCTTCCTGTGTAAGGGAAATTCAATATGAGCCCTAACCAGAAAATTCATTTTTTACCTTCGAAATAATCTTTTAATTGTTATTTATAAAAATAACAATTATTTGAAATGAATTATGCCCCCCCCCCCCACATTACACACCCCTTTTCCCTGCATCCAACAATGCACTATTTCAGTGGTACTTCCACTAGTAAATATTCTGCATTCACATAGTGTGTACAAAGTCATGCACAGAGATGGGAGTCAGTGGTTTATCCATAGGGCACAGAGGATCCCCCAGGCCCAATCAGAGTCAAAATTTGACAAATTCCATAGGGAAAATACCAAAAGGACCAGTACCCCCCCATTCAGACCCAGTGCCCCTCAATCAGTCATGGTGTTCTCAATCGAATGACCCATCATGCTATGCCACTGGTCAGATTATGCGACCCACTGGAACAATGCATGATGGGATACAGAAAAGTTTATACTGCTTCAAAATCAGTCTCTTAACCTAATTTAGAGGGATGCACTATGGACTACAATAACCTCATCCCAATGGCTTAGTACAATAGCCTCAATAAAACAATCATAGTGCAAACTCTGACCTCAAGTTGCAGAGTATGAGTTTTTGTACCCACATTTTCAAAGGCCATTCAATGAATGTGCAAATGAATTGGGGTTAAAGAACTGTGCCCCTGATAGATGAGCATGTTGTGGATCCTAGTGTTGCAGGTGTGAATAAGATGGGACATGAACTCATATTAATATATTTAATCGCAGTAGCTGTTTCAATAATAAATCATTATTTTTAACTATGACAATTTGACCAAAATTTGACTTTTAAGTATAAGGTACATTCCCACAATATCCAGAAAACCGCTGTATCCAGAAAACACAACATAAATACAAACACCAACATTATTAAAAGAGGAAACATCAATTGTAGAGACATTTTGATTTCTTATTCAAAATGTCACTCTAGACAGTAAAGAAAAGACCGAGACAAGTTATGGACATTGTTAAAATTCATAATTGCCTCCCAGTGACAACTTAAGATTATAATCAAAATAAAACCATTGAAATAGTGTCACCACTTTGTTTCAAATAATTTGAAGACTTGTGATTCAAATAATAAAATTACACCTATTTATTTATATTTCCGTAAAGTTTACTTCTGTAATTCCTCAATTCTTAATAATATGACAGAAATGCGCAAACATATGATGCAAGTAAATCCCATTGTTTAAAAACACAGGATTAAAATTAATTTATAACCATTACAGATATATCCTGTTAATATATAACCAAATGTTCATATTTCATACAGCTATGATCAACTGTACACTTAAATTCATCATTAAAATTGAACAGGAACATTATCTTAATCAAATCATTTTGTTGGCAAACTGAGGACTAAAAAGCTTCTTGTGGGTCATAATGTGATCCTGTAGATGCTAATATAGGTCACAATGTGTCTCTGACATTTCGATAATTTCATGAACAATAGGCTTATAAATGATTTTTGACATTTAAAATCATCCTTGAAATGCATTCACATACAAATCAAGAAAAATCAGTTGACTTTGAGATATGACTAAATATAATGATTATTGCACTTTGTATTTTATTGTTTCAGCAACTTGAAAATTAAGCCAGAAAAATTGTTTATTTAATTGCCATAATCTCAACAAATACTGACTACTTTCTTTTCCCATTTCAGGGTGAAAAAATTCCTCCACCCACTTGACATTTTTTCATTCAAAACATAAAAGACAACAGGTATTTTTATATTTGCTAGAAATTTGAGAGAAACAATTGTGCATTTGTGAAGCCGTCATTTTGTCATAAATTTCCTTATGAATGCACCACCAAAAAAGTCTTCAAGCATCAGATATTAAAAAAAAACAAGAGAGAAAGGGAATTTCATAAATTCAAAGCTAAGCAAACTGAATGTTTGCACATATCCACATAATTAAAAAGTCTGGAATTTGCCTGCTTTGTTTAACAGAATTATTCATCATATAACTGTGCAAATTATTTCATATATGAATGGAAACTTCAAACAATGGATCAAAGAGAATACAAGGATCAATTGTGTGCTAACATGGTTTAATAATATTGCTCAGAATAATATATAGTATTGAGTATAAAAAGCGCACAATTTGAAAGAGCTCTTCAGCAAACCATAATCAATCAAGCTTTACAAATTGGAAATACATAAATTGATAAGCCCTTGAATTAGCTAACCATTATTTAAATAAAATGCATATTTCTAAAAAATAAAAACCTTCCACCTACAGTAAACATTAGAGTTAAACAGCTTGTAATTATGCAAATAAGTTTGTTTAGAAAATGCTAACAAGTAGCTTTATTAATAGCTTATAAATATGTTATATCAAACAATAAAAGCTTAACTTTTAAGAAACTAAAATAGTATACACTTGAAGCATACTGCTATGCTTACATATGCAGGGTATCTATTATTGTGGTCAATTTCAAGAAACCCCCCATCAGTTGACTTTGTCGGTAGCAAACACCGTGTCTAAAGAGTGCAAAGACGAAATAGAAAATAGTGTTTAAGATGAAAAGCTCCGGCTGGCTACCATGTGTTGGTTTGAATCAAACACAAACTGATGAAAGACAATACCGGTCTCTCTCAGCCTGGACTTGGCCCGACTTGTACCAACAGCCTCTTCAGGTCCGTCGGTAATATCTAAAGGATACCCTACCAAAAAATCGGCTTGCCTTGTCAGAAAACAAACTTTTAAGTCACCAGCTTCTCAAGTGCACAGCTTGGTATTATCAAAAAAGGCATGTACAGGTATTTAAAACCAATATGTTTTTTCTTGTTTCCATGACTTGGTAGGATACAACAGCTAAAAAAACCGTGGAAGTCCTCATTTCACTTATTCCTATTTGTTCATGCTTCCATGTATTGTCTTCATAAGTCACCAAGCAGACCATGCTATAGTTTGTTCGGCTTAGTTATAATTAGCGAATAAAATATGAACCATATGACCCGTTCTGTAATGCGTGACTGGCATGTGCTTATATGAATTAATCGTTCGGACTTTATTGGCAGTAACAAAAAATTAATAATTTGACCAATTATAAGCCGAACAAACTATACAGGTAGAAACATTGCATTGAAACACATATTTGCAGAGACTTTGGACAAGCTGACCAAATTTTACAATGTCACAGGTTTGTAGAGTCACTTGCAATTACATTACTGATAATACTTTTTTACAGTTATTTTCAATGTACCTGGTACATAATAATTTGTTATGATTTTTAAGTTTTGGGAAGTTGAGGGCATCACGACAAGGGCGATTACAGGTATGAGCTTTGACCCCAATCGGTATGAACCCTTTGAAGCTCATGAATCCAATATAACCTGACTTCTGATACCAAAAGTCTGTGACTACAAATGTACAGTTGAGTATTTGTGCATTAACATGCACTCATTAAAGTAGACTTTATGCAACAAGACAAACAGTTTATGGATATATTTATAGCCATGCATGCCATTTATATCCATAAATTTCACATAATTATTTAATAGGACTAGAGCTAAAATCCGTCTAAACATTCAAACTAATTGAATGTCATTTGCAAAGGAGAAAACCAAATAGTTGCAATGTGTGTGTGTGCTCAGCAGAGTCTATCAAAGAGAGCCTCTCTTCAAATTCATATCGAGGGTTGACAAACAGAAGGCCTTAACTCACTTTTGGCCATTTTGAGATTTTGGTACCAAAATAATCTGTAATACCCACAGATTCTTAAAATCATAAAGCCTTAACTCAATCAACTTCCTATTGCATCTATAGCACAATAATACTCTGTCACATTTCAATGCAAAATATTATTTTACTCATTTTTCTCAAAAGGCACTTTTTGAGTTAAGGCCTTCTGTTTGTCAACCCTCGATATGATTGACTTCAGTTGGCCAATAAAACCGGAAGCTTTTCTGTTATTTACACACAATCTTGACAAGTCTCACTTTTCAATCAAGGGTTATACTTTCATCTGTAAAATTGAAACCACCTATCAAAATCCTGATAATGTGGGAGGAAGATGAAACATCAACCAGTCTTCTGTCCTCCTTATATGCTATCCACCCTCTATTAGATTCCAGTCCAAAACCTAACCCTAATGGTCAAATCATATACCCTACACCTTTATCCTGAACTCGCTGATATCTGTATTTTGATACAAGTCTTGTCCTTTTCAAATGTATTTCTTGTATTGACTACATGTACCAAAGCAATTGTCCCATAGAATTGCAACATTCCAATCTGCAAGGGCAACATTCTGTACTCCCTATTATGTTTGCCTACTCATAAATTGACATTTGAATGCATTCATTCCAAAACTCAGAACGTGAAGTCAACTTTTACGCTTTCACTTTTAAATGCAGGTTAATGAACTATGTAATGAAGGGTGATGCTATGTTGGTTCTAAAGCGCATTTATAATGTCTGTTCACCAGATGGATGTTGCTGGTTGGTCAGCTGTGCAAACAGCCACTCGCTTATGACCACTCTTCAGGAGGCTAAAGAGTGAAAACACTTAGATGTAACTTATGTGTAAAAACCAACATGTAATCACAGATGTGTTCCAATATCTGTGATGTAATCATGGCACGTTTTAACAGTAGCGGCTTCATATTTTCATAAAAGAAACAAATTTAAATCACGACTGTGGTGTAACCTTTCACCTTAGTGCAGAGTAGAATGGAGCAAATACACAGTACTAACATTTTGAAATGAATGAAAGGATGAAAATTGTGTTAATGACCCTCATACCATAAGGTAATACCAATTCATTAAAATTGCATAAATGGATATAGCTTGAACTTTTTGTCGTTGATATGGTTATCAATTTGGTTTAATATATGGATGTTTGAACCACTGGGTGTACTTTGAGGGGTTCCTGATTAATCAATATAGATTTCAAAATCAGGTATGCATTATCTTGTTTCAGCGCAATAAAATTTCAAGCAAATCATAATAAACATATTTTTGACCAAATATCGGAATTATGAAAAGCAATTATGACCTCCTGCATAGAAGTACACGTGCAAGTTGGATCTAAATTTTATGAATAGGTAAAAAGACTGCAGAGTTGAAGTTGCAGCATATAGCTGCTTTATGTTCATTCTGAGGCATAACAATGATCACATTTAATCGACAATATAAAAAAGGTGTCTCCATAAAGAGGCTAATGTGTATAATTTACTTATAGGAAATACTAGATAGTGTAATTGGCTTCAATTCTGAGTTTACTGACTCCAAAATGCTTCGTATACATGTATTCATGTTATTCTTTTAATCAAGTCTCTAAACAGTGGGGGCAGGAAACCAGGAAGCACCTTCCTCGGAAATTTTGACATTGGAAGGAAATTTTTGCTTTCCGTTTCCAAAATAAAAAGTAAGCAATAAATTATGGGAATTGTTAAGGGGGTACTACACCCCTCGATAAATTTGAGTCTATTTTTGCATTTTTCTCAAAAACTAATAACACAGTGGTAACAAAAGTTATGTATATTATAGGGCAATGAATCCAATTACTACACTGGAATTTCAGTGACCCAAGACAAGCGGTTTGTTATTTATGATAAGAAATAAGGTACCGCTAGGATGTACCTCGTTTCCTATCATATATACTGAACCGCTGGCCTTGAATCACTGAAATTTCAGTGTAGTAATTGGATTCCTTGCCCCAATAATATACATAACCTTTGCTGCCAGTGTATTATTGTTTTTTTGAGAAAATGCAAAAATAGTAACAAAATTTACCACAGGGGTGTAGTACCCCCTTAAGCTCATCTTCAAGAATTTGTTTCCAGAATAATGAGTCTAGCACAGACATCCTGAAGTCACGATTTTGTACAATTTGCTTACACCTTACAAGGGGCAGCAATTACAATTTTGACCTACTTTAAGTCACGCGACCAAGGACAAATTTGACTCACTCACATTTTTACTGAAGACGAACATGTATGTACAACACAGATCTTCAGTTTTATCCTGACAATCATCAGAAAATCTTAATTTCTGTTGAAATCATGATTGTGTGATGAACCTTATTGCGAGTTTCTGACAGATTTTTGGCCTAATTTCTACTTTATTTCACAAACATTTGAGGGTACACTCTTCAAGTTTACGCCTGTGATTTTGACTAGTTTCTATGAATGCTGCGGAGTTGAAACAAGTTTTACTGGAAGTTGTTATTCATTACTAACACAGGTAGGTCTGTTAGACCCTATACTAATGAGCCTCATTAGCATGCAAATATGTAAATTAGGTTCAATGTTAATTTTTGAACCATAGTTTCACACACAAATTATGTGAAATTATGTAAAACAACATTTTTGGGGAAATTTCCTGATCAATATCCAGTAAGTGCCCTCAGCAGTGGTGTAGATTTCTTTTTGACATTGGGGGATGGGGTTAGAGAATATAAGTATAAGTATAAGTATAAGTATAAGTATAAGTATAAGTATAAGTATAAGTATAAGTATAAGTATAAGTATAAGTATAAGTGTAAGTGAATCCAGCGCCGCTTGGCGGCAGAATAAGTCTTTAGTACAAATGTGCTTGAACATATTGAAGCTAAACTGATGAAATATGGTGCAAATATTGGAATAAATTTGTGTGAAGCTCACAAAAATTGGCACTTTGGGGGCTAAAATTGCCAAATTAGGTTAATTTGGGCAGAACCCACATACATGCATCATCATTGGGGATGATTGTGTGGACCATCCCCCTGGCAAAATATTGGGGTTTTTCCCTCCCCCATCCCTCCGGGATCTATGCCTATGTTCCTCAGTGAATGTATTGATTCATTTGGGTAAAAATAATAATATTTTAATGTTTTTCTTACCATCCTTACATCCGATTCGGCTTAAATTGGATGATGTTAGGAACCTTTGCCTACATAGCACGATAGGGTTATGAAAATCAGGTTTAGAATTAAATAGTTCAGATTCAAAATCTGATACCGCTTCATTTTTCTCAATTTTAGATATATGCAAATATAGCTGATCAAATATAAAGAAAATAAAAATAACAAGAAAATATGTGCTACTTTTAAATCAGAGTTTCAAAACTTTACCTTGGAATTGTTAAAGTAAGGTGTCAATTTCAAGCCAGCATTGTAGGGCAGATGTATGTGGCCGTAATGCCGTAACTCATAAGTTTGAAAATGTTTTTATCATTTTTTTTTTCATCTGAGTCTGTACAGTGCTTCAATTTGATTTTGAATTTATAGCCTCCTTAAAAAGGTTCATTGTCTTAGCCTATTCTCAAAAATGATCATTAGATCACATTTTCATGTTGCCCAAACCATCCCAAATGTTGTCACTACTTGGCAAGAATCTTCTGTTTTGATAGCAGCCACACTTTATATGAATACCCAAGTCTCTATGAGGCAATGTACACACTAAATGAGCCATAAACATTGTTGTTCCTAAATTCACTAAATATTGACTATCATGACATAAGTCAATGCCTACATGTAGTCAAACTTTCATATCACCAATGTCTTGCAAGTATGTCCTACCATGGTTGTACAATGGCAAACCATATGTATTAGTGTCTACAACATATTTGTGTTCTCTGACACCTACACAACACCACTTCAAGAAATATTTACCATACTATAATATAATAATGATCAATATTATTACACTGGTCCCTCTTGTTTGTTTACATTTTGTTAAGCAAGACACCTTGACTGAATGCAGACATGACTCACAGTCAAAGAAAACACTCATATTGACACAAAAAATGGAATTGTCATCGGTGTCTTTAATTCAATAATCTCAATTGCTTACTTTTATTTCATACTGACTGTTCTAATGGAATGTATGCTATTGAGTGCGCATTTCCTGGGATAAAAACTAAGTACATGTAGACTGTCTTCAAAACAACAACAAGATGACGATGACAATAAGTTTCCATGCTTCGCATCAGTCTCAAAATATTTCATGTTTTGCTCCTCCACTATTTTTGCTTTTCAATACAATGAATTTCAGGATAATCAGGAAGAATGGTGTCAGGGATCTTCCAAGCGAAACAATAGATTATGACCTATTTTTAAAACTAAGACAGTTAACCACGAAAACATGGTAAATAAGAAAGATGACTTTTATTGCTGGAATGGATGTAATGGCTCCAAAGAAGGATTGAAATGAAAAAGATTATTACAAGTGAAAATGTTTATTTCAAAAACAATGGGAATGGTTCAAAATCGCAAATCGCAAAAAATCATGTGCACTTTTACAGTAATGAATGAGCAGTAAGCCTAAAACTGAAGAGGCATCCGTGCAGAATGAAAGCTCATTAGTATTTAATTATCAATCAATCAACAAATAAATTAAATAGATTTAGAAATTTAAGGACAAAAATGCATTTATTCCAACAATTGATGGTTATTTTAAACTTAGCAAAAATTCACAAAATGCTCTTGAAAGCTTCAAAAGTTGTTTTTGTTTTGAAATTTATCAACCTGCTCAAATCCAAAACAACTGTAACATTCCAACAATTCAGTGATGCACATAAGCAAAAATACCCTGTCTGGAATTATCAGTTGTAAAAAGCTTTTATTTACAGACTATTACAAATATTTTTCCAATGTTCTGGTTCTTAGCACTTGAATTATGCTTACTGCACTCTGAAAACAAAACTTAACCTCTTTATAGAGGCGTACTACTAATGCCACAGAATGACGAGCCGGGGGAGGAGGGTACTCAAGTTTGGTTTTGATATGGGTGTGCCACTGAGAATTTGAAAGTGAACCCATCAATACCAATTTTTCAAGAAATATAGACCCATCGATATACAAAAAGTAAAAATGTTTTTAAAAATTTTCCCTAAAATTTTGTCGACGAAATTTCAACAATTTTGGCTAGATTGAGGCAAAATTTGGCTTTTTCCAAAAAAATTGAGCAAATTTTGAAAAAAGGACCCATCCATATACCAAAATTGGCCTAGAAAAAGGCTGAAAATGCTACCCATGTTTGCGGCACGTCCATGTATGGTCATTTGAACTAAGTACTCTCCCTTGGATGAACTTACATTCAAATTTTAATAGTCTTTTCATACACTGGTACACTGGACCTGTTACATTTGGCTTCCCCCAGGCAGTCACATCAGTACTTCATTGAAGTACTTCGCACATGTACTGCAGATGCACCACCTTTGATCGTGCATGTAAACATGCCAGTACTATGACCTAACACACACAATTTACTACTGCACCCACTAGAGCATGTACTCGGAGCATGTACTGACATCGCTGCCTTTGTTTTACGAATTCTGATTGGAATCTTTATCATCACATTCACACACCCATGTTCCCAGCAATGGGGATGCATTTCGATAAACAGCATCATTCTATTTTTGTACCCCAGTAATAGCACTGAAGTGGAATGATCTCTAAATAAATTCTAAACATTTAAAATTACATTGTATAACCCATTTTGTATAACACCCTTTTGTGTAAATATTTGCAGTCCAGAGATTTCTAAAACCCTGGTTCTCCCTGTGAGAAAAAGAGCAGTTACACTACAAATCCTTGAGCAGAAATCAAATAATGTTTGACCAAGTTTGCTATCTTAGTACAACGGCAACATTTGACTTAAGTGTGTAAGTACTCCAAGAGTTTGTAATATTTGAAGAGAGGAATAAATAATAAATTGCAAGGGCTAGCTAACTATTTGGTAGTGTAGCCTGCCACTAATCGCTCTTAAAGTACACCTGTTTGTCCAGATAATTGGTTTCTGAGAGGGCTATAGCATACTTAGGGAGGGTTTTGTAGCTATGGAGAGCTAGCAACACCAACATCACCAATTCATATGCATCTTTTCACTTCTCCCGCATCGATGCATCACTCAATCGGTCAGCAATTGTGTACAGAAGTACCAATTTTCCTTTCCTGTCCTGTCAATCTTCCCAAACTTTCATTTGGGTATTAGCCTACCTTCCCTTTAGTCTAACAGGGAAGGATTATTTGAAACTATATTTTGATTGGATGTATTTCACCTGTTTATGAAAGTGGGTTAAGGTGTGAACTGATGCAAGGGTCTTCAATATATAAGGCGCCTGAACACTAGGAAATGGAACTTAAGGCTCTGTACCTTTCGTATAGGAGCCTAACTGCTATCCTGCAGAGAGGGGGCAGAGGTGGAATGCAGTCTGCTACACACTAAGTCTCAGCCCTTTTGACCACACTGTGGCTCCAACAAAATCTAAGTTAAGCTACAGCAACCTGTCCCTTATAGCCATACCATCGGAAACTGGAAAAAGTCTGGAATCAGGGGAGCTCCTTCCTAAATTTTAGCATTTGGAAGACAGGTTTGGTGTCCAAAACAAAGAAATGTAAGAGAATGTGGCAAATGTTGCTATCTTTGTGAGAAATGCTGCTTCTTCCCAGGAAATAGATCCAGGCCTGCATACAATTCACTAGCAGAGAAGAAACCTTGCCCTTTCCAGAATCCTTTGCAACATGATTCATCACCTCATTACAGCATGACACTCCTATTACTTTGTACAGGTTCTCTTTGTATTCATGTTCAGAATAGACAAACATAATTATTTTACAAGATCTCCACCTAGGTTTCATTATCATTGAGGTATAGGACTTTTCATTTTTTTGGAGAAGAGCAGGTAGAGCAAAGTCTACTTGATTATATTTCTACATGTTCATACTACATACTCGGAAAATTTTAGAAAATTCGCACGAGTTAGTTTTTTTTTAAATCACATTTTTGTTCCTAAAATTGGGGTTATAGCGCCCTCAACGGGCACTCTCTCCATAGGGCTACATGTAAAGACCAGTTATAGGCAAATGGCCCTAAAATAAAACGGACTCGTGCGAATTTCCTGAAATTTTGCCTATGATGTAGATTTAACATCTGGAATGTAATGCAAATGATGTCGTTGCTGCTCTTCTAAATTCATTTTTAAAATGTCCGCCCCAGACCAAGGTGTCTCTCATATTTATACAAAGGATGTGTTCTGGTCATTGAGGTACTCTTTTTCACTATTGACCAATGTTGCACAAATCAGTACAGAAAATTGAAATTGAAGAAATACATCGTGAGAAGTATTACTCATCTAGAGACTTGCTTGTCTCATATCCCTGCTTGTTCACAGGATTCTCCCAAACCCTGCAGAGGGCTAGTTAAATCACACAATCATACCTTTATTTTCAAAGGAAATGGGTCCCACTTCACGCTCCATGAAAAACAGTGCTCTGATTGAATTCATTTAGAATCCTTCTAAATTTAACTCCAAAGCAGCTGGACCTGTGCTTCACATGTATCTTAATTTGGCATGTAACACTGCGGAACGTTGGTGGAGAACCATAAATAGACCGTGTTCCAAGGGTGTTGTAACCACACACCGGAAACTCATAATGTGGATAGTTCACCTAGAACTAGTGGATCTCCACAGCAGCTGAAAGGTATATCCCACTATGCTTCATTGGTGCCATAAATAGAGCTGCAGGTGCCATAGAAGAGGTACAAAATCTCTCACTTCAATTACTGGCTTCAATCAGAATTTTGTTTGAAAAATATACATTTTAAAGTATCGTAAAAATTACCGAAGTCCTGGGACTGAAACTATCCAGTAGGTCTCAATATAAGTGGCTCTTACTAATGTTTTTTGTATAGATTTGCTATGGTGCAAGCAGATACAATGCAATGCATGATGGGATACTCCCTTCAGCTGCTATTAGCGGATCCCACAGCTATTGTGACAACTCCTCAACTTCATACAATGTCAAGTTCAGGGATAGCTGTTATGATGTCATCAATATAGTATACAGTATGTGGTTGCTAAAAGGACATCCCTTTATTTGGTTGATAAATAAATTCTGTTTTGTGAGTGTTATTGTTTGTTTTTATGTTCTTGTTTATATGACATCACTACCACAAACTAGTTACAGGTTTTATAATAATTTCTGTGTATTCTATTTACTTGTTTATTGTGACATCACTTCTATGATACAGGTGTTGCTATGAATGGGAAGAATCCTGGTATACGTTAGGGATATGACATTTCCTATTTAGCGTACCAGTTATAAGGCAAAAAAATGTGTTTGATTGTCCTCATCTGACCGACCCTAACATAGGAAATCTAAAAAAAAGTAGGATTTTTTGTTTGTTTTACTGTACAAACGAATACTGACCCTAATTTTCGAAAATACATAAAAAGTTGGTTTTTTCTTTCAAAATTTTTGACATCCTGATAAGTTTTTTCAAACTGTTTCTACACACTTCTGAACTGTTTTAAAAACATGAATGAAGTAGTACATGTATACAGTAGAGAAATAATACCAATTCACACCTATTTGGGCTATTTATTACACTAAATAGGCAGGCATACATGTTTTGGATATGAGCGTTTAAAAAAACAAAAATATTCTAACCCACCGACTCTACCCCTTGGAATGGATCTATGGACAATCAAAATCATTTTTCTTTTGGCCTAATGTTTAGATTTATTATAGAGTCTTACACATACTATAATTATGTAGGCACCATATCAATAAGTTGTTTATTGCCTAAACTTGTTTTTATAAAAAATTGTTTTTCTTTTGGCCTAATGTTTAGACTTATTATAGAGTCTTACACATACTATATGTAGGCACCATATCAATAAGTTGTTTATTGCCTAAACTTGTTTTTATAAAATTGTTTTTCTTTTGGCCTAATGTTTAGACTTATTATAGAGTCTTACACATACTATATATGTAAGCACCATATCAATAAGTTGTTTATTGTCTAAACTTGTTTTTTTTTACATTTTTGTAACACGCTGAAAACCTAAGGTGTAGGCTATAGGCCGGGCAATTTATTTTCCACATTTTCTTTTTTTTAAACACCCAATGTGTGTAATTTTGTGTGCATTATCCAATAATATTAGAAAATGCACTAAACATGGAAAATTCAGGTTTTTTTCACATTCCTAAATATGTTTTCCTCCCACAAATTAGGGTAGGTTATACCAAGAAAACCACCAAAAACATTACGACCTTTTAAACTACTTGACAAAATTGTGAAACTAAATGTTTAAATACTGCACAACTTTAGCTCTAGTCACACTCCTGAATTTAACTTGAACCTGAATTATAATCAAACAAGAAAGTATCTAACAATTTTTCGTATTTTATTGTATTATTGTTACTACCATATGAAAACTACAGGTAATTAAATTTGTTTGGATATTGTAAACAAGCAAAAGAAATGACAGTGCATCAATTGAAAAAAAAACCCTATCAAATATTCCAATGGGAAGTTGCCTAATTTGTGATTGCAGTTTCATTTTCAAAATGTACCAAACTTTTACTTCACACTTTAGGGGTGTGAGAGGCCTCAGACCAAAAAAGCTGAGAATTACTAAAAAAAGCTGACTGACAGCGTAAAAGCAGGGTAAAACGTCAAATATGGGCTGGCTAAAAATAAAAGAAAACACGTAAATGTTAGCAATAAAAAAAGCTGAAATTTCACACCCCTGGAGGGAGTATGAGTTTCAAGTAGAATAGACATTTGGGTAACTTCCATTTCAAACACTCACTCCAGTTGTGGGAGATATAGGTAAAGCTATAATACAAGGGGAGTATGGGTTTCAAAATGATTAACACTGACCAATTACATTTGAAAAACATACTCCCCCTGTGGAAGATATTTCCAAAATCTTCCACAGGGGAGTGTGGATTTCAACTGGAAGAGCCCAATGTCAGCTACATTTATTAAGCCTTCTACAAATAGGTCAAGTTCAATTTGAACAAGGTAGTGACCAAATAAGCTATTTCGCCTATAACTGCCTCAGGTCCTAAGCACTGCTTATTGTAGGTAAGAATTTGCTATGTACAAACATAGCTGCATTCAGTTAGCAGCACAAGATAATGAAAGTAAAATGACTTGATAATTAGAGCCAACGAACCATGTAGATTCGTCAAAGTGATCCCCCGCCACTGTCCAATACACATCGGAAGTTTATTATAGGGTCTTAAGGATTAGTATATGATCATGACTGACAGATCTAGCACTACATTAAGTTTCTGCAACCATTTTTTACTGAAGATCATCCATTTATATGTAGGCAACATCATGGGTAATCAGGCGAAAAATGGTTGAAGAAAATTAAAGATGCGATCCAAGGGTCAAATTTAAATCCGAAGGTTCTCTGAATTTGAGAATTTGGGATTTCTTGTTTACTAGATAATAACTTCACAACTACCAGTACTATCTGACTATCAGGGTCGAGTTATAGATGCATGATATCTCTAGTATAAACAGGTTACCCTGTCCTTATAGTTATATTATTCTAATTTTGCAATTTAACAATAAAAAGAAGGAAGAGGGGGTGTTTTTGGAAGGAAAAAAACATTTTAGTTAAAAGGTGCAAGAAAGTATTTATATCTGAATTGAATAACCTTTTAAGGGTTTTTTTTCCCCACAACTTGAGGGGTGAAAAGAGACATTTCAGGGAATGAGCATGAGTGCCCATGTGAGTCCAGAGTCTGTGCCCAGGCTCTACCCACATGACATACATAATATAATAAACATAGCATAACATAACATAACATAACATAAAGCAAACCTTGCAAACTGTTTGGAGAGTGTTCAAAAGACTTTGAAATCATTTCATAAAGTGATGCAATGCTCATATCCCGGGGCTGAAATCTATTGTTATTAGCAACAAGGTCCAAAAAGATAAACACAAACTGAACAAGTAAACGGCACGCTTGAATGATTGATTACAATCCTAAATCAACTAATAATATAAAGGCAAACTAATTAATCGGTCCTATCGCAAAGTACTTGAACTCGTTAAAATGCAAGATTCAACATGTCGGTTCTATTTCTGGATCTTACCTAACAATATTTGTTTGGACACATGGTCAGAAAACAGGTAGTAGCTCCATTAGAGAATTGGATGTCAACTGTGTGTAGCCGTGTACATGTATAGAGTAAGCTATGGAGTGATTTCAACATAATTTTTGGGAAATTCCTGGCATGTATGCATGGTAAAACTAATCATTGCAAGAGCCATCCCATTTAGGGGTGCAGGGAAAAAGAAGATATACATTGTAATTCTATTCATAAGAATCTGAAAAGATACTGTCAATGAGCACAGAACTGCTGGATCCACTCTTTGGAGGATCTTCAGGATTTATGCTGATAGTGTTCACCTTATGACTCCACTTCCACTTTTTATAAAAGGTAAGCCCCAAATGGACTTACAAAGACATGATAATTCTACAATCTTGTATTTATGAACTGAATAAATCACATTTCCCAGTATTATGCAAGAAGAAGCGGCATATCAATAAACATTCAGATGTCAGACTGCAGAATTTGTATATCATGAGGGCTTGGCAAAAGTGATTTTTTAAATACTTCAGCTGTTGTCTGTAGATATGTGTGGCCTCATCATCAGCTTACTGAATTTCTAGTGTTAAGATCACATGGGGTACATAACAGTTTATATATCAGTTTTGTCCTATATAACATCAAGTGGCCGACTTGTTGACCTAGAGATAATGTTGAATTCAGTATGTCTCTCGTTCTGGAGCCATCAGTATGACCAAAAATGGTCTCATTTTTATTGGCACCTATAATAGTTCAATAGTCGCCATCAGCAGAGATCTATGTACTGTATCTTAGGATATACCTCTGACTCCATATGACAACTCCAAGTTGACCTATGTTGTTGAGAATGAGGTTTTGTGCCCAATGTCAAAGGTCATCTTAATACTAATTACGGCGTGTCCGTCCGTCCTCTGTCCGCGCGCTATCGCGTTCGCGTCCCGCGAGTTTCACGTTCACGCGGTGCACTATCGCGTGCTTGCGCTGCACTATCGCGTACTTTCGCGTGCGCTATCGCGGAGTATCAGCGGGAGTGTCTTGGCGTACAGTCCGCGCATCGGAAAAGCATTACAGTGTGACTAACAGGTGCATCTCATCGGACCAATAATTATAGGCCTTATTTTCAACACATATTTAAGAAATAAAGGGTAATGCTTTATCCTTTACACCCAAATAATGTGTCCGAGGCAGTAAAAACGTAAATAATGGGTGAGGCGCACCCGCACCCATTATTTAAACGCGTTTTACTGCCGAGGACACATTATTTGCGTAATGCTGCACCCTTTATTTCTATTCTATTACCAGAAAATAGTGCGATTTAAAGAGAAAATATCATTTTTGGCACAAATATTTTAAGTTGTTTACTTCAAGGTGGAGCGCGTGCACGTAAGTGACAGCGCCGTGTCGCGAAATATTGCACGCGTAACCAAAGCGTAATGCTGTGCGTAGAATGTGTTATGGCGCTTGACCCATTATTGCAGAATAATGGGCTCTCACGTGACGCGTTCAACAAATCACAGTGCGCGATTTTGAATAATGGGTCGTGGAGGTAATAGAATTCAATATTAAGATACCGATATCGCGGAGTATCAACGGGAGTGTGCGCGGAGTACAGTCCGCGCATCGGAAAAGCATTACAGTGTGACTAACAGGTGCATCTCATCGGACCAATAATTATAGGCCTTATTTTCAACACATATTTCAATATTAAGATACCGATATCGCGGAGTATCAACGTTAGTGTGCGCGGAGTACAGTCCGCGCATCGGAAAAGCATTACAGTGTGACTAACAGGTGCATCTCATCGGACCAATAATTATAGGCCTTATTTTCAACACATATTTCAATATTAAGATACCGAACACGTGCACACACCAAACATGTGCATGTAGGCCTATTTTATGAGAACATGACTATTTCCGGAAGGCCTATGAACCGTTTTTTGCGTTCACGCTTTCTCGCGATTGATTTCATTACTTTAGTAACGGCCTATATCCACGTCCAGATACTAATTTCGGTTTCTCTAAATGTGGTAACAGGGCAGGGCTTGGAAGAGGCGAATGATTGGTTTCAGATTATGGGTAGGCCTACAAGTAAGCATCACACCTTTAAAACAAACAGAGTTGATTAAGTTGTGTCTTGAGAGATGCATTTCTTAGTAGTTTAAAAAGTCAGGGCAGGTATATGGGTAACGAGTTTGGGTAATTAGAAATAGGCCAGGCCGAGAAGCGCTTGACCGAGAACCGCGAAATCTAGTTTAATATGTGGACAAGCTTAATATTAGGATTTAAGAACTTTGTACTGATGAATGAGCCAGTTGTATAGGCCTATACTGTAAAAGTGGAAATTTTCGTGCTACATTTGTTTTCACCTTTTCGCATTCCAAGCTGGTACCGTGAAAATAACAACCATTGAATATATTCCTTTTGTGTATAGTTTAAATGTATGAAAGCTTAGACAGCAAGCGAAACATAAAAATTATGTGTGCAAAAATTTCCCAGTTTACTGTGATACATCAGGTATGTAACCAAGACATCCATTTCAGTGTGTTACAAGTAGGTCCTATTGGTCTGTAATAGCACTTATGCCACTTAAAGATTTAAAAATCTAAGTACATTTTCCAAGAACTTTACTGGAGGCAAAATTAAAATATATAAATCACTTTGATACCACCTTTGTTTTTTGCAGGTAGTGTGAGTATATTCAACCTCAAGTTGGCAATGTGGGATGGAAACTTATTTTTACTTGCCAAAAACTCAAAATGAACCAAACAGGATAACATATTAGCAAATTACTTGAGAATGGCCTATTACTTCCTGTGCTATCAACAAAATCTTACCATCCTTGTAATTCAACCTACTCAAAAAAACCAGTACATCAATAACATCATGCAATACTGACCGTAATAAAATTAAGCATTCTAATGAGGTTAAAGTGACATTTTGTAGTTGCCAAATAATTAATTGATACAGTCAAACTTATTATCACCCTAATTAGCAAATTCCTATCTGTATTTTCATCTCCTCTTTCTTCCTTTCATTTTTTTCAGTCCTTCTTTTCATTTATTCCTTTATTCTTTATTTCCCTTATCTATTTCTTTCTGTAAAAAATAATATTTTAATAATAAACAAATCTGAAATTTTAGAAAGTTCTCACTGTCTGTGACCCACATTCTTTAAAATAAAAATAAAGACATCTCCAACATATTTGCTAAGAACTTGTTAACCTCAGTCAGAATCTCAGAATCTTCTAGTATCCAAGTGAGCCTGCCCAGATCTGTTTTAAGAACCACATGCCCTAAAATTAAGCATAATTTGTTGAAGAACTTTGAGATATTTAGTAACCAATCTTAAGCAAGGATCATACATCACCTACATACATAGTGTTCATATTCGTCCCATGCGATACCAAAATAGCATAAAACCAGTTTGGAGACAAGCCAGAGACAACTGGGAATCATAGTGTAACCTGTAGGAAACTATGCCCCATACCATAATAAAACAATTAAGACAAATTAGGGGGTCCAATAGGGAAGGAGTAGCATTAAAACTATTGCATGGAAAGAAATATCTTGAAGTAGGTTTGTGTTTTGGAGAAAAAGAAGTGCATTTAAAGGTGAATTTGAAAAACAAACTATTTACTGAGAAATCAGCAGGGCACAACAAATATATAGTGCTCCTGCACACACATATAGATAGATGTATAGGCTTTGGTGAATGGTGATATAAAAATACAGTATGGGGGTCAGGTCAGGAGCACTTTGCTTTGGTTTCATAGCTTGTTTATGGATGAATAACAAGAAAGAAAAAAAAACAGTTTCTAAATTGTGACCAGATCTGATCCAATCAGGCGGAAGTCGGCAATAATGAAACTGAGATATAGGCAAAAAAAAGAGGAGAAAAAAATTAAAAGACATAAGAAAATGGGCATAAAAAATAAAAATATTCATGACTTTGCAACCAAGGATTCAAGAGACCTGAGGATTCAACATCAAATGTGAATACTGAGCAAGTTAGAAATGGTAGTAACCAGTGTTAGAAATATGCCTCAAAAAGTTACAGACCAGCCGGGCTTGACCTTAAAAGTTACCAGCCAGCCGGGCCGCAACTAGATGCCAATCAGAAAAGTTACCGCCAGGCCAAAAAGTTACAGGCCAATGGCCGGCTGACCGACCCTATTTCAATGCTGGTAGTAACTCAATTTTCAACATTTCCGACTTTGGTCTAAGTGGATCAGATAGGGTCACAATTACAGAATACAAGATGGGATAAATATTTTATGTTTTAAAATACAGATTGCTGGTACACACACAAAAAAACCCAATAGATCTTTGACAAATGATGTTAATTTGCAATTTATTCCACGGATATTTGCATACATTGTACAAATCTTTCATATTACCAGGAAAGTTGAAGTCTTTCTCAACTTTCCTTATATTACCATGCATTGCATGGTGGGCAAAAACTCTTAAGCATGTCTAGTCTTCATGTTCACATGAAGACTTCTTATTTCAAACTGTCGTCAGAAGACGCACCATTCCATATCACAAGTTACATAACCAACTTCATCGACTACTCTGTGATCATGGTGATAGACATACATTTGTACTGAATGTATATACATTTGTACATGTATATAGACATGTATACATTTGTACTGTATGAATGTGTGTCTTCCTATCTCTGCAGCTGTCATGGAAAGGAATCATTAACTGGTATTTATTTCTAGTGACTTCACACGAGGACCTTATTATGGGCTTACGACTAAAACGGCCAGTGACTAATAGTGTCCTATGATGAGTAGAAGATACTGATGAGCTTTGTGTGTGGTAGATTAAAAGGCCTTTTCTTATTTTGTTACATATGTCTAATGAGAGCGTTTTGGCGGCATAGGGATCAAGGGGCCCAATCAATGGAATTAGTCGCTGATTACACCCTGTTTTCAGCCAACCTTGGGTGTGACAATTTAGTGGAATGTGGATTTCCTGTGGGGCTTGATGGACAGTCATTCATTCATGGAGTGGTGAGCCAGATCAAGAGGGGCGCTGTCACTTGTTGAATCAGTACTTGCTGTGATTCACAGTGAACCAGTACTGAGTGCCTATCGCTCTGTCACTTGTCGCTGGACTTACTTGAGTTATGGACTACTTGGATTCATAAGCGGAATATCATTTGATCTAACTATGCCACTGGAATAATCAGGGAATATATTTAAAAGGATTTATTGCAAAAATTAGAACTACCGTCCAGCAGAACTAACTTTTCTAATCAGGTGAGGTGTGATTTCTTGTATCCAAGTGTGTGTACATGTAGGTGGGGGTGCTTTTGTGTGAGCCATATCAAAAAGTACCGGTACTTGCACAGCTTACATCATAGACTCTATGGTCACGTGGGAAAATGGTACATATAGAGCCATGTGTGTGAGTTTGCATGCAGTGGCATAGCTGGCAAAAAACTTCTTAAGGGGGTGATATTGCAAAGTTGTCCGACTGACCGGTTACCAGAATTACTTTACTGGGATGAATGTGCACACAGAGCAATTATAATGTGAAACTGGGCCTAAGTGGAGTTAATTTAGGACAAAACAGACCAACGTAGGAGTCAAATTGTGCATTTTGTCAATTTTGTCCTGGGGGAAACTTACCCCTTGCTCCCTTAGTCAGTATCACACTATTGCCATGTGTTATGTTTGTGAGTTTGTGTTATTTTTATGTGTGTGGGGTATGCAGGGGTGTGAGTGCATGTGTGCATCCCATGTTATGTGTGATAGGATGTGTATGGGTTGGAAGTGTGTGCATATACATCGGGGTGGCTGTGTGTGTGGGCCCTGGGAGCAGTTTATGTGTTTTGCAGTAAAGAAAAGGTCCATGCCTCAGCACAAGCATTTAGTAGAAAATTACAAATATTACATTCAAAACCACATCTTAGCTTTTGTGTCAATAAAATAATGAGGACAAATAGTGAGCCCAAAAGCGTCACCATACAAACATCACAATACAATACCTCATAGCTAGGAGGAGGTTACCATAGAATTCATACTTCAAGAGGTGAAGATGGGTCAAGGCATACATTACCCTCAGTCTATCAATCTAATCCCGTTATCAATTTATCTATTCACTTCATTCACATTGTTTTTATTTTTTAATTAACTTTATTTGATCATTGTAGTATACTAGAAGAACAGTGCACATGCATCTGAAATGATTTGTTTTTCACAAATACAAAAAAGTAAAGGCAATGAGGCTTAAAATGATAAGTATTCATTTCTTTTTATAAAACAGCCGGGTGATTAAATGTGATTTCCTACTATTGTATTTACCACTGCATTTGACCTACAATAGATGTTTGTAGAGCTTTACTCTTTCTTGTGTTAAGAATTTTGGTTATTTTCTTTCTAGCTGCAATGTACAAATGTCTTAAGTTCTAGGGCCACTTCATTTTGATAATTTTCCATGTAAAGGAAGATTTTGCAAGCCTAACTTGTTATGAAAACACTTCAACATACAATTTCTTTTACACACAAAAAAAAATACTAAACCGAGGTGCACATACCCAACTCTCCCAGTTGATAGTGGCTTTATATAGCTACATGTACATCTCTCTCTACAAGAGCTACACATTCCAAAAACACCTCCCCATAAGACTAACTTTAGTAGATATGAGAAATGTTTTTAACACAAGTTTCCACATACATAACAGCCAGTGAAACAATTTCACTGACCATCCAGGATTTGAACCTGGGACCTTTTAATCACTGAACTAATGCTCAACCAAATGAGCTAATGAGTCAGATGGAGAAGAGTGGTGAAGTTACAAATGTATCTATAGGCCTTCAGTTCAATACACAACCTACATATCTTTTCATTCAAGAAAAGGTTTGAAAATCATTTTGAAATCATATTCAAAATGGGAGAAATAAAGTAAAACTATGTGGGAAATTAGTAGTTTACAAATGTCCACAGAAATCATATGAGACTTTTTGAAATCTAGTAACATATTTAATCTTAGCATCCCCTAATTATATTATTAGTGCTCTCCTCCTTTTTTTAATTATTTTTTTTATTTGAATCAGAGTAAAATTATGTATCATCTTTTAACTATAATATTGTGCACCCAGTTTGTTTATCAGGTCAAATAGGTTGTGTTGTACAGTAGTTTTAGGAAACAAATTTACACAGGATATTGTAGGAAAAAATTTAGAGATTGATAGATCCATATTGGACATTTTCAAGACACAGTCAATGATTGGTATAGAGAAAGGGCCAAATTGAATTGTTCCACAGGCGAATCTGGCCCACAGGGTCTATCTCAGCAAACACATGTACATGCTTTTTCAGCAATGTTTTAATAATAACATTTTGAAACATTTTGTATCAATGCATATTAAAATACTATCAAAAGTTGACAAAATGTTACTGTAAAATATTTTTAAAGACATTTTGAAAGAAATGTTTGTCAAGAACTTAAATAACATTAGGTAGCAAAAATTTGGTTGATCCTTCATTGTGTATACATGCTAATCCTAACCCAAAGTTTCTAACCCTAATCCTAACCTGAAGGAGTAACCAAAAGTTTTGAAAATGTTTTGACAATGATAATAATTTTCATCAAAATGTTTTATATCCTTTGTGCACCCATTTGAAAGATTACAAAAACATTTCGCATTTTGCTACGATAATGCCTAAATTACTTAGTTGGTTATCCTCCGTAGAATACCGCAGGGGCATTTTGACATTAGGCCTATATATCCATACCGACAATGTACTGTACATGATTTTGTTAAAAGACACCCATTAACAGAGCCACATTACTCATTGCTACATGTATACTGTTATCTTCAGAAGAAGAACAGATTTCATTTTGGCACGAACCCGCAATTTGCATGTGATAACTTGTGAGTGCAAGAAGTTGTGTGTGTAATACAATGTAGCTGCCATTTGCCATTTAAAACTTGCAACTCTGTTAAAGTGACAAGTCTTAGGTAGTCAAGCGCCGCAGAAAATAGTCAAAATAATTGACAAATAGTAAACAGGTTTCCTTTCACTTTACGGAACCTCATTTATTTCGTACAGAAAACCTTTCTGACCATAAATTCACTCATTAACTTTGTGATTTTAAACAAAGATTTTCTGTATCAATTATAAATAAACTGCACCACCAAATGATCAACAATTATATAATACTAGTAGACAGGTAGCAGCGCCCATAGCTTGCTAAACATTGTGATTAAAAGCTGGAAATATGTTTATATACATTGCATGGGTGTATAGGAATGCAAAAATTCCTGTGTCCAAAATCTCATGTCCTTTTTGAAAGGTCAAAGGTCATAATGATGTAAAATGTTTATAAGTTACTTTGATCATGCTGTGTGATACCTCAAACTCTTCCCAGCATCATAAGGGAACTAAAAGGTCAATTTCTGATGCATATAGTTCAGAGATTATGATGTCAAATAGATCAAAGGTCAATGACCTTTTACAATATATTCAAATTTTGAAAATGCTCGAATCATCCAAATCTTGTCTCAGATTGTTTCAAACTATTCACTTAGACAAAAGAAACATGAAAACCTTGCTTACACATATTGATCACCCCAAACAAATGGATCAATGTCAACCTGTGCATGCTATATGGATGCAAAAGACCTAAAATGCATACCTGACAATAAAAATTTCCAAAATCACACAAATTATGAAATTATTACCGTACTTGTCTGGATCATTAGAACAATGATATAAGACAAGTTTCGGGAGAATCAGAGCATTTTTTAAATTTGAATACCATGTAAAAGGTCATTGACCTTTGATCTATTTGACATCATAATCCCTGAACTATGCATCCTACACAAATATGACAACTGACTTTTTTTGTACCTGCTGATGAGAGGAAGAGTTTGAGGTATCACACTTGATCGGGGCAACTTTAACATTTTACATCATTATGACCTTTTACCTTTAGAAACTGGTGACCATACTAAGGACATGAGATTTTGGACACAGGTGTTTTTGCATTCCTATACACCTATACAATGTATATGTTAGGCCTGGCATTTTCGGGTAATTTTGTACCCGGGTTGCCGGCGCAATTTTTGGGCGGGTAACCGGGCACCCGAAATTAAAGTTTTTTATTTTTTTCGGTTTTGTAGTGTCTCTGGACCTAGACCTAAATGCCAGGATCATTCATGGTTGACCTAAAAAAAATTTAAAAAAAAAAAAAAAATTTCAAGATATTTTGTTATTTTTATATGAAAATTGATAATTTGTATTCATGTCATAGTCTATTAATGATTTCAAAATGTATTGAATTTGAATGCATTTTGAAATCATTAATAGACTATGAATTTTTGAATTTCGCCCCGGGAGGGTATTTCCTACCGGGTAATGTAATCTCGGCGGGTACCCATTTACCCGACCGAAAATGCCAGCCTTAGTATATGTCCAGCTTTTAACCACAATGTTTAGCACTCAGTTTAATTTTTGGAGTTTTGCCTGTCTATAGATCAATTTGATCATAATATCTCATGCCTATTTTCATAAAACTAACATTGCAACCTTTGCAAGCAACTCACTAGGTAAAATTTCTTGCATATGATGATAACCATAGACATGGCTTCCAAATTCACTCACACAATAAAAGTATGGATGTAATTTTTATTCATTTTGATGTCATATTTTACTCGAGAAGTCTAGCTTAAAATTGGCAATATTTGCCTAAATTTTGAAACGGCTAAATTTTAGCAAGAATGTAATTTGAGCAACATTTTTGATGCAATCATCCATTGTGACTAGCATAATACTTCTAAATTTCTATTGCTTGACACATGGTATCCTCCAATGCTTCATTTTAAATTAAGATACATTTGGCCAAAAAAAGTGTATGTTTGGCCTTAATCAACCGACCCTAATTTTGAAAAATTGGAAAAGTTTTCACTGTACAAAAGAATACGACCATAATTTCTGAAAATCCAGAAACACTTTTTGCCAGTCTATATTTTTGCATTCTAATTGACTAAAAATACATGTTTTTTATTGCTTAAAACCTGCTTTAACATGTAAATTAAGCACACCACAATATAGTAATGCAAGTTACACATTATTTAGGCAACTACAGGTATATTTAACCAGTAAGAGATTTTACTTTATATTAAAAAAACAAAAAGACTGTCTGATTCTTATTTGGAATTACATATCGTTACATGATCCATGGCAATCATTTAATCAATACAAATTTTGCAAACACATCATTTAATTTTTGGTATTTCAATTTTCATCCCCCGGTTTCATCCATAGGGGGCCTATTGCCAAAATCAAATCACTAGGTATGAGAGGCAAACCTTAGTTAACAGTAACACATAATGCTAGTCAGCCAAATTGGCCTAAACCGGGGCCCAAACACAATACATATTTACATAGAAATTTAAAAGAATAAGATTTGTCAAGGAAACCTACATGTGTTGTCTATACTTCACTTGACCCAAATATGATTTTTGTTGGTGATGAGGCAATCACACATGGAATTTTAGAGGGATTTGAATAGCAGTTCCACATAGAAAATCCGCACTATCATGAGACTACATGTATGCTGTTTTGTTTTTTGATGCATTTTATTATTGCTGAATATTTTTTATGAAAGTCAATCTTTTACAAGATTTAACTTTGCTTCGGAAAGTGCTACCTAGGCTATGACAAAATGGTTTTCAGTTTTGGCTTTCTTTACTCAAGGGCTTTAATTTGATAAATTAAATGATACAGTTTGATGGCAACTTTAAATTCACCTTTCATACATTGTACCTACACATTCACACTGGCATTGCACTCCAAAATTATGTTTATTGGCAACATGTCATCGTGATGCATAATATCTAGACAGTCAGTGCTGTTTTGCTCAGTGCACAACGTGTAGAGTAGCTAGATAGTTTGCTGTGTGCGTAAATTATTGAAATGTATTCAATATACGTGTACATGGCAATACATCAAGCAGCTAGCACTCATTCACTGGCAGCTATCAGTAAGCTTACCTGCTTTTGCCGTGGTTCCAATGCAAGTACAGTACTCGACAGTGCCGGTCCAAAATCCACCTTGTTTCGCAGCCATAATGAGATGCCTCCGACACAAATCCCACACGTTCCAAATGCTACCAGTCTTAGGTTTTGCTTGGATCTTTCTGATACTTGACATCTTTGCTAAACTGTCTAAAATTACGACATTTTATCAGTCTATTCAGGATTCGGCTTGTTGTGGTAGTCGCCATTTTGTTTATTTTCCAACAAATGCGCATGCGCCAGAAAAGTTTAATTAGAGGTGGGCGTATTTGTATACATTTCAGAAAAGTTTTTGTGTTTGGGCGGTACGTATGAAGTTCAAAAGTGCGCAATTTTCGAATTTTTTGAATGCCT
Source organism: Amphiura filiformis (assembly GCF_039555335.1). Taxonomy (NCBI): domain Eukaryota; kingdom Metazoa; phylum Echinodermata; class Ophiuroidea; order Amphilepidida; family Amphiuridae; genus Amphiura; species Amphiura filiformis. The sequence continues at coordinate 7,446,418 of NC_092636.1, read as the reverse complement.
AATTTTATAATACTACTTGGTAGAAAGTTAGGTGCTTTTTTTCTTCGAAATAGCTAAAATAATTCATTTTGACTGGTTTTAACATATTTTGACAAAATAAAAACAAACAAACATGAAATATCTATAATGTACTGAACTGGAGAAAAGTTATACTTTTCATAATTGATTGATACAATTATGGCTACATAGAAAATATTGTAAATTCAGGTGGGTGGACAAGTATATATTAATCTTGTAATATGGCGTCACAGAGGGCTCTGAGTAAACAATATAGGATATTCAACACTAATATAAACGGTATTATTGACACGCATGTCGCGGTATTGCAATGGTAATCTTTTATATTAGTTTTAGGTGCAAAATAATACTAAAAGACAGGGTGGTGAATTAATAATTTATTAATATAGAAATCTATTTGCATTTCATTACGTCAGCTGATGATGGGAAAACTCTGTCCATGCCAGGCTATTAGCAAAACAAATATCATCCTTCAAGTTGCATCATTGCATGCATGGTGCACGCGGTTATTAATCTTTGTGATATTAAAAATTCTATAAATTGTGTTTTTAAGTTTGTGTTTTTAAGTAGTTAATGTCACTCTAGTCTAGTGGTCATGCAATGTTTAGGCCTACGTCATGGGCATATTTATAATCAGGTCGTCGTTATAGCTATGTTTGATCATAATATTCGTGTCCGTGGTTCTGCAGAGTTAATACTTTATATAATTCTTTGGTAAAGTTAAAGAGCTGCTTCCCGTGGGTCTACATGGTCTAGGCCTATATCATTTTTCACCATGATGTGGCAGTGACGTCAGTGCGAATTTCTGTGGGTGTACTGAGCATCAAATCGCTTACAAGACGCCGCATATATAGGGCCTATAGATGCACACGCGAATCAGCTGCCCTACTTGGTGGCACTCAAGTTTGATGCTGCATGGGGAAATGCGCTGACGTCACTGCCAGGGTGAAAAAAATGGTATAGTTGTTAATTCAAGTCATATAAAATCCCACTTGCAGGCATTCTAGCCATAATGAAAGGGGAAGCTGCCCCTCCCCCCCCCCCTCTGGAAATTTCGTAGTGATCGCGCTTGAAGGAACATAGGCCTATATGCAAATATAATATCCGACCCCTAATCCTAATCCTAACCCTGCATATATTTGCATAAATGTTCCTAACTCACATGTTTCTTCATAAATGAAGGACTAACCTGACTAAGTGAGTTGCACATGTCTTGCAATTCCGTTTGCCCATTTACTGTGATAAATCATTGATGTCTGATGTGGGCCCGTATCTGCATCAGCCATCTATATACATAGCGTTGAATTATTTCTAGAGTGAAAAGTCAAAAATTACAAACAAATTACAGTTATACAAAGTCAGTCAAACTCTTATGCATATTTTCACTTTAACCTCACACCCTTGAGATCCACATTTTCAGTTCCACAAGTCTTACGAGTTTTGTGACTTGTCATTTTCTTTTCATGAGTTGATCATGACAGGTTAAAGTTGAACAAGCATCAAATAAGTGTAAGCCTAATTTGTATAGAAACTATAGGTAAATATCCTTCCTTCCAACATCATTTAATTCATTTATTTAATATGCACTTTGGAAATAGTTGCACAGACTTGAAAATTTAATTCAAATCGTGTGTGAATTAATTTAATCATGTGTGAATTAATTTAGTGCATGTGATATTAGAAGGAAATAAATTTGATTTGATTTTTATAGAAAAATATCAGGCATCATTGAACTGATTTAAGACACTTTTATTTATGCACACCAGTCCACATTGGTCAGAGGCTAAGACTAAAATGTCTAGGAACATTCAATGACAGAGATTCAGTGACTGCTCACTGCAATTATCGCATTCGTCATACTTCCCTGATCATACTCATCTGCATGAATCCAAACTTCGCACTGCGCTTGCGCCAGTAAGTTTCGATTTCACCTTTCGCAAGTGAGGCGCACTTACAAAGTTTGCCCAGTGTACACGTTGTACTAAAACGCTCTTTCATTTTCTTTCAAACTTCAGGAGGACATGTGTGGTGTAAACTTCTTCCGGCGGATGTTAGCAATACTGGTGTCAGTGCTAGCTTGAAAGAAGCAGTTCCGGAGCCAGCCGCCGCATCTTCGGAGTACAGTGACGAAAACGTTTACCTTGGTATTACAGGAACTTCAAAAAAGCGACTGAAAAGGAAATAATCCACCCACGGAGTTAGAACACCGTCGGTGTCATTGCTATATTGGACTTGGAACACATATATAAAGAGATATTTCTGTAACAGAATGAATCTTTACGAGTAAGAGTGTTTACCAGCTGATCCAATCACTACCAATTTATGTATGCCTACGATATTTGAAGTTTGGAAAAATAACTCAACCTGATTGAATTGTTGCACAATCATCATGGCTCCAAATCGTCATTGGTCATCGCAAGTTATTCATGCCTCGTTACAGACGAGAGGCTTACCCTAAAAGGGAAAATATATCAAGATTGGAAGGAAATTACATTTAAAAGGATTTATTTTCAAAGGAATCTTGTCGATAAGGACGCACAATACGGATATTTAATACTGATTGCAGCAATTCATTAACGAAGTTTGTACACCTTGGCGCAAAGCGCCGTTTGTGTCGTCTCAGTTTCAACTCTGAGGAATACATTATATTTATGCACATTTTTTGGTGCAAATAGTGAAAATCAGCAACTAAAAGAAGATGGAGAGGTGGTTATTTACCATGTTGGGAAGGCGAGCCCTTCGTATTGCCACATTAGTGGCATTTCTTTGTATATCTGTAGTCTGCAGTTTTCCAACGGCTGCGCTTAAGAATGCCGCAGCAGCGCACATGCCGAAACTCAACCAAACGCGGAACAGTTTGCTCATACAGGCCATCAAGGATCATAGTGTACATTTTAATAATGAATTATCATCATCGTCAAAATCATCGTCACATATTTCAGACATTACCAGAAAGCTTTTAGACATTAAAACAAATTTTACATTACCATCAGTGGAGACAGACTCAAGATACAACCAAACTTCTGGGGAAGTGAGGAGATATAAAGAGGGAGTCATCATTCACATGAACAATTTTTGTGGACTATTCCAAAACTGAAACAGTTGTACTGTAGGACTGGTTATCGTCTAGCTGTCTATGCCAACGGGACTATCAATGGCACTAAACGAATAGACAACCCATATAGTAAGTGTTCTCTCGATTATCTAATGATTCTTTGAGTTTAGATAATCTGTCATTTTTTTGTTTCCTAGTGGCGAAGTTCGGTTATAAATAATTATAGGTTTGTATTGTATATACACGATTGTGATGTGTTTGCGAAGTTCGAGATAATGATGGGTAGGTGTATCTGCTAATGGTTGTAAAGTATTCCAATGTTAGAAACGAGAACTGTAAATTGCTGGCCATATCGCCAGAGCATGAAGGAAAAGGCCCTTTCAGTGGTTCAAGTTGAATTGCCTTCAAATTGCATGATTGTATTGCCCTATCATATGCAACGATATTACCGTTACAAAATTGCGTTACCGTTGTAAGTATATGATAAAATGATGTTATATATTTAAGTGTAGTTTCTAAGACCAGGTCACCATTACAAATATTACACAAGACAGCCATAGGCCTATCCACATTAACGTATACATAGGTAGTAGAAAATACGCTATATGAAAATTTTGCCCTGAGGCTAATATTCCAATATAAACTTGACTTTGTCCATCATATTATAAAGCGACAAATTGACTGGTGAATTGTGGCTGATTAGCTTCTCATTGCGTGGCTCTATAGGCGTCTCAGACCGAGATTTGACACCAGGGAACAGAGTACATAATATACCAGCCGGGCAAGCACGTGTTCCGAACTGTCAAATCTATCTCTTTTTGTGATCACAATACTGTCTAGAAATCTAGAAGATATAAAACAATATAAAACTGAAATGTAAAAATGAAATATTACTGTAGCGGGAGACTTGTATTGTGCATTGGATAATTGCAATTTAAATTGATTTACGTTAACAGCCTTTCTAAATCATAGATCAGTTTTGAAAATAATAGTTCTTTTCGCACGTCGCGACTTGCGACTGACCTGCTGCAGATATCCAGTTCGGTCTTGACACTTTGAGCCAGATTGTACCCTTCTTTCCGGAACAGGGTGCAACTCTGTTCTTCATCAATATTATTTTCATATCTTACAAGTTGTCTGAGCTAAAAATAATGTGAGAATGTGTTAATATCAAGCGAGCAGAAGTTGTCGTAAGATATGGCCTATCGTTAGCAGATTCATTGCCAAAGGTATGATCCCGATATGGATACTATAGAGATACGCCTTCCTGGTTCCCGGATCATTCTTCCAGTGAAGCTCATAGGATGTGACGTATTGGGATATCCCATGCAAAAATGCCTTCCAACTTCCAACCAAAATCAACGCTGACCTTTACAACATCATTTTGTTACAAATTTGTGTATAATTTAAAGAATAAAAACACCTTTTCCCTAGAATTATCACTGTTTCAAGAAAGACGAGCGCTTAAATTTACGCTGATTGGAAAGTTCAACATCAGATTGCTCATCATACATCACAACTGCTATGCTATAGACTAAAGAAATAGTAAAATCTTAAACTTGATAGCACAATGTAAGACTGGTAAAAACTTAGCTGAAATTCGTAACTGGGAGGTATCTAACTAAAAATTATACAAGCTACAAAATTTCAGCCATACGGACCAACCATAATGACAATCGTTCACACGGTAATAATCCCTTTCAAGCTTTCCTCATTTTATTGAATATTGAACCACAGTATACGTCACCGTGTGCTTTCAAAATAGAAAGACAAATCTTTTAGTATACAATATATATATTTAGTGTTATATGTTTAGCTATTAAGAAACTCTAATCAAAAGTGGTCGAGTATATTGAAACAAGGCCCATTCAGTAAATAGTTCCATATCGTTGCGGGCTCTTTCATACCATAGTAACGCGAGCGAGTTGACATAATTTAAAGCATGACAACAAATTACTTCGAGTTGAATATTTGCTCATTGAGCTCGTCGAGATGTAATCCAACAATCATTTAGAAGGGGGTTGACTTAAACCGTGCAAACTCTTGCATACATAAAGTTTTCACGTTCTATAAAATATCGGCCGGCTCTGCCAAAACCTCTTACTTGGGTACATACTTGGGTGTATAAATATATCCTGAGGATAGACTATGTAAAAATATAACCGTGATCAAATCGGCTATTCAAACATACAACTGTCATCACTGTTATAATGGACGTGGGTCTAAACCTCTTCATAGTTTGTTTTATCTTAACTCTCCAATCAGTACTTTGTATTCGCTTCTTCCCCAAAATAATGATGCTTTTTCGAGGGAATTTGAGATACCAATTCTGATCGTGAACCAGTATTTAACATTATTAATAATGTCGTTTCTTGCTGTTATTCTACCATAAAAGTTTAGCTTTGAAGTTCAAGCACTTATCACTTACATAAATTTAGCCAAGAGTGACAACGCGGAATAGTTCCTAGGGTTCATAAAAACCTAACGACTCACCCTAAGACCTTTAGCGCGCTTCACTATATACAAACTACTGTATTTTATAGATTCTCTAAAACATAATATAGGATTTGTGCCAAAAGCCAACACAAGAAAAAAGGTGCAGTCGCTATTAATCAGTTCAAGTTTATAAGTCAAAAACTTAAAATTGGAATTTGCCAGCTAGGATAAGACTTTTCTGACAGTTAAAACCCAGAAGTTGCACATCTCGTGATGTTGACTTGAAAAGATTGATCGGTTCTAACTGCTTATAAGTTTACGCACTATAAACAACTTGTTCTTTAAGATTGGTGGGAAAATGTCTGCTGATATCTTTGGATCTAGTGCAACTTATTTGAGTGTTTATTTCAAGAAAAGACATGTGTGATCTTGCTCTGTAGACTTAGCTCTTGAAGAATTTTCGAGAGCCAAATTTGAAATGACGCAACGTGTCCAAATTTCGGTACTGCACAATGATCACGCCGGTCTTTTCTTAACGGAAGTATTTCTCATGTAAATTACATTTATTTAATGAAGTAGATTATTTAAGATTAATTACATGAAGGAAGTCATCTGATCTATTAAGATTGACATTATAAATAACGTAGTATAAAACTAATGTATTTCTCGTAACGCAGGAAAGCGCGAGTTGTATAACGGTATTAACGACAAACAGAAATACACCTGTGCTTTGTGCACTTTTCCCCGGGACTTTTCCTTTTCTCGGTTGCTCTTTAAGGTTGAAGATCTACTAAAGCTTAAATTGATCTTGAATATTATGCAAGAATTCGTTAGAAATGGGCATGTGTCGCATGCTCTCCAACCGTGTGTCCTGGTACGGGTACCTGTTTGGCTGGTACTGGACACCTCGTCACCACGTACCGCCGAGTTCGCAGCACGAAATAGTCCGACCCCGATCTTCACTACCTTAATTTATCCCGAATTTTAACGGCGCCGTCGTTCGAAAGTTTGACATTTTCCCCACGTAGCAAAGGGTCGTACACCAGCGGGACTTGACTGATACTTGATGTACTGAAAGAAACCCGCCATGTAACAGCTCGGCGGGCGGGGATGAGTCGACGGGCTAGCCAGATCGCGTACAACCATTATAGTAGATTGAACCATTCTCTCTTGTAAGGTTGTAAAACCATGTAAGAATATTTATCTGCCCGTCATGCACCCAGTCAGAAACGTGGCATATGATCACGATGATAGTCATTCAAATTGGGATGCCTGATGAGAACCTTACCTGAACCAAGAGATGACAAATTGCTCGTGCATACCTTATTATCAAACAATGAAATTCTAGAAATCAATTTGAAAAATATTATAGACAGTTGTGTAATGTAAATCAACTCTAATACCGCATGCTTACCCGACACTGACGACTCTATTTTGCACATCGTTCATAATGAATCTAGCCGGTTACCCGGCTTTCGCAGTTTCCGTAAGATATTGTAGTCCAATGAAATCTAAATAGGGCCTAATACACAGAAATTGAAATACCGATATTGGTAGCAAATTGCTGCATAAATATTGCATCCGTTTTGTAATTAGGCCTAAGGGTATAAATGTACTAAACCTCTGTATTTTGATTTCTTTTCATATTTACAGCGTTGATGCAGATATCAGCGAGATCCTGGGGTGTCGTTTCTATCAGAGGGGTGTATAGCAAACTTTACGTTTGCATGGACAGTGGTGGCAACTTATATGGCTCAGTAAGTATTAATATAATGGAGACAGGACAGTAACAAAATATCCATAGAATTTAACCTTTTACATCTCACCAGTTGGCGTCAAGATTGTTTCAACTTTACACACCTGCGGTTTTGAAACGTTTTATGGGGGTATAGGAGACATTTGGAGAAAGTGAATGTCGGAGGGGGCATTGAAAATCAGTCAATTTGTCCCCCCCCCCCCCCAATATAGGTTTATTGTTCTGACGGGGGAGGGGGCAACGTGCAAGTTGGCCTTTTTTGGGGCAAGGGAATACCTGGATACCCTTTGGTTAATGAGTAGGCCTATTATATAATAATGCCATTGCACGTCTTGATGAAAATTCCGCTTTAAAATTATCATTTCAAACGTCACTGAAATCTCGATACCGTTCAATAATTATGATATACTTATTTTCCGGTTTTTTGTTTTGTATTTTTCTTCCTATTTTAGGCAAATGGACGGAATGGCGACTGTCTCTTTGAGGAGAGATTATTATCAAATTGGTACACAACATTTTCGTCAAGAACACATCCACTTAATCAAAGCAGGCGAAAATGGTATCTTGCCCTAAATAAAGATGGCTCCTCGCGGAACGGAGCAAGGACGAAAGCAAAACACAACATGGCACAATTTTTACCAATATAGCACTTCAGTTGCTTTATTTGCTGCCTTGTTATGAATATAGAGTGAAGATGTTACCCTTTTTGAGTTGGAAGAAACGACAGAGGGTGCAAGATGCGGAAAAGGGGTCTGGAAGAGCTAGGAGATCGAGTTCTTTTCGTTGCCAAAGATGAGTTCAATAATTGGACCTGAGTTATCTCAACTCCTGGATATGTCGAACGGGACTATAAAGCTGCAGCGCCGTGTTAATAGAGATAATTTATTAGACATTTGAACGGAGACGAAGGCGCATACGTGTGGTGAACATAAACGTCAAACTTTGGACGTGTGTTTGGAATACGGACGGCGGCATCTTTTGCCAGTATATATAACAACATTTGGTGAAAATAATGTTATCAGCTGACGTTTTTAAAATTGTATAAAAATATATGAACCAAAATGTGCAAAATTTACTGTCTTCAAAACATCACATATTATTATCAATGTTATTATTAATATTGTTACTATTACGATGGCTAAAGTAATTCTGAATTCTTTCAATCTTTGTCGGTGCTCGGTGTCCTTTGTCCTGTGTTTTAAACCATTCTTTAACTTCAAAAACTGCCTTAAAATTATTCAGTATAATGCTCACTTCTGCCTTACATGATTTTAACCAAATCAACCACGACTCTTTCTTAAGTCGTATCTTAACTTGATTCGATGATTTGTAGAAAGATGCGAGACGTCTTCCTCTACCTAATGCAATTATCGGGTATAAAAGACGCCGGGTACCAAGATATATGAATATATTATTAATTTAAGCTCAAACAAAGATCGAATGAATTCAAGTTTAGTATTTTATCGTATTCATGTACTCGTTGATTCTTATGAAGAATGCTATGTATCCCATTGGCCAGTACGAATATGTTGTTGATTTAAAAAAAATATGAAAATATAAATGTTCAAAACAAAAATAATGTCCTTGTTTTAGGAAGGAGATAAGGGTATAGGTATTATTAGCTTCCCGATCTAAAAGCGTACTAGTATTTTAGGACCAAGTTTGTTATCACAATGAGGGCAAATAGTATTTATGTTTTATGTCCATATTGCAAAATGTATACACAAGAATAGATTGGTGTGCATAATGCCAGACTGGTGTATGGTGGCATATTCAAAAATATGTAGTGTCATCATGGATGTGCGTCTCTTTTGAGTGTTTTGACTGTTTTCCCTAAAATATGATCGATTTCAACATCGTAAGGCCTAAAAAATTGTTTGATTGACGTAACCCGACCGATCCTAAAAATAGGCCCGACCCTAGACTATTATGCCAATCAAACAATTTTTTAGGCCTAATTTTGATTTTCGTTCATGTATTCGGTTGTTGTTTTTGACGAAATTGGTCAGTTATATGCCTGTTTTTTAATAACTGGTGTTTTTGAAACTTCTCTTGGAAATTGCACATCGATGTAACATTGTTGACCAATTTATCCATGTCGGTGTAAATTTTATCAATGAATAGAGTGGACTGTTATAGTTACTGCAAAAATGTTTCATGACTTGGTTTATAAAACTTTTGCAAGTTTGTTGCAGGATTTTATTTCCTAACCAGTTTGAAATGTTAAAAGCCGCTCATGACATGAAAGAAAGTAGAGGTAAATTTTTCAAAATTACCGCAAACAAACAAATTTGAATTAAAAAAAAAAGGTCTTACTTTAAATCACATGAACGATCACCACTGGTGCTAAGCTTGTTTAAATACGTGTGTATGATTGTTGATACTTTTTGAATAACTTGTTGAATGACATTGTATTGTCCTAGCCAAGTAAGTCTCTTTAATCTTTCTGTCAAGCACACGAATATAATACAAGGATTTCTGTTGATAACGGTAAATATTGTAATAATTTTTATTAGAAGAACTTGTCGTTAATAAGACCTTATTGCATCCTTTATAGAGTTCAAAACATTTTCTATCTTAGAAAATAACAGTAACAGTATATTATTTTAAGGCAAGACTTGTACTATCGTCAGTGTCGTTGTTGATACTTATTACAGTCAGTTAAACAACGCCCTCAAGGGGTACGATAACTTTTGTCCAATAGGAAACCTGGACATATTACAGTAATAGATAGATGGCGCTATTAGGATTTTTTCACGGTGAATTGCCAGGCGAACTGCCTCAAGTCCTATTGTGCTCAAGCAAAGCATAATAACTCTTCCGCGTTATTTAAAGGATGGAAGTAATTCATTCAATATCCTTGTTCACCTGAAGGAGTGCTTATGTAATATTTATAACAAAATATCTAAGGATATATATTTTTGTGACGATATTTTTATACATAAGTTATTTATATGGCTGTATTTATTCTGCCGACATTAAAACATAATGCATGTAAGTTTTATCCGTTAGTTTTATAGCGAAACAAAAAACAGTTTATTTGAACAATATGCAAAAACTGCACAAAGAAATCAGTAAAATACAACAGTAACGAATTTAAATAACGATTTACACAACGAAATTGGTAACAAAAGTTTAAAAAGTATAACAGTAAATGGTTAGTACAGGGGTACGAGTAGCCTAGTCTACATCGAACATTGAGAGTGTTGAATAATGTTTAATGGCAATTGAATTCAATTTGAATAATTTTTGTATACAGTTTGTAGAACAAGAGAGCATCACTCTTTAAAAAATATAAAAATTTTTATTATGGGGTTGATTTGCACTTAGCAAGTCTAGTGATGATCCGAATAAAAACAGCGAATTTCCTCATAATCATTGTAAGATTTTCTCCAAAATAGAATGTTTCTTTCAATCTAAGGTCCTAATCTGACAAAGCGCTCTTGAACCACAATACTAGGCCTATATGAAATATAATAGACCTATAATAGGTCCATCTGAAATAAGAAGGGATGACAACGCTCAAGACGTAATAATAATATATAATGGAAGACAGATAAAAAGACTAGTTCGCGCCTAAAATTCTGACAACTAGACAGAAAATACCGTACTGCGCAGGTCGGCAACCAATCACGGCGCGGCTTTGCCCTGACGTCAGACGCGATTTAGACTTTTTATCATTGTCTTTCATTAAAGTGGAGGAAATCTTTTTGCATCTTTGAGCCGATTTTCACTTTTTTATATTTCAGATGATCATATTTTTGTGGTTATATTAATGTAGGCCTACCTGTTAAATGAGTCATAAGTTGCGTGTGTTACGGACAGTTTAATTATAATTCCGTTTGGGTATGACTTGTAACGGGGCGACACCGTTTGGATATGATATACAAAGGGTGCGATTCTTAAACCGGGTTTGTAACGTAACACGTGCTTAACTATTATAACAGAGTTAATACCATTTAAACCAAGTTGCAAGGATATTGAGCAATAGATGGCGCAAGATGAGACTGAGGAAGTTTATAATTACTTATTACGTTACCTATTATACCGTCTCCGGATTAGTTTGATTAAAACGTGATCAAACTATAATGAACACACCCGTCACACCCAAATGGAGGCATGGGGTAAAACCATAGATGATAAACTCTATTTTTGTTTCATCATGAATTTGAGCATAGGATGAATAACAGTTATTTGTCCGTTTGAGAAAATATGGATAATGACAACGTAATCATTCATATTCTGCTAATGAATCGATTATAATGAAAGACAGAGATAAAAATGACTAAATCGCGCCTAAAATTCTGACAACTAGACAGAAATGGCGAAGTTCTGCGCAGGTCGGCAACCAATCACGGTGCGCCTTTGCCCTGACGTCAGACGCGAACTTTTTATCTCTGTCTTTCATTATACATCGTTGCACTTATTCTAATGACATGTGAGGTGAATACGCTTGCTTGCATTCTGTTTTCTTGCTTTTGTTTATTTGTTTTCTTCCTGGCTTTACAAAGGGGAAAACGATTGAGTTCACTTTTAATTTCATTGTGTCATATCTTTTTTCAAAAGGCAACAGTTTTCCCAAGCTAAGAGGATCTTTTCAATCTTTACTCTTCAAGAGTTTGACAATCATTAAAGAAAAGTGTGTTCTGTAAAACTTTCTCAGAAACATTCGTTGGCAGGAAAATGTGTCATCAATTGACCCCTGAACATGTTTTAAAGCAAAACCTACTATGTAACCATTTGGCAGTTTTGTTTTAAATAATGTTCCAGGACCGCAATCACATAAGAGGTTTTTCCTGCCCAACGACGAATTTAGCATTTAGTGACGATATTTAATGATGACTTATAAAATGAATAAGCTGAAAATTACTTTGTTTTTGCACTTGATTTGAATACTGTCCCCCAAATTCACGAGCATTAAGAATAATTATTAAGATCAATATAATTATACAATCATGTGATATCTTATTATTGTCTATATAGGGCCTACAGAGGCGGCAGAGAAAACAATGCCATCAAAAGATGCATCTATTGTTCGTGAATCTTGCCTCTGTTTTGACAAAATGTGTTTGATATTCATCACAGAATTGATGTAGCGTAATTCGTACGGTAGAAAATATCTTTAAGAGTTACATTTTTTTGCAAACCTATTCAAACAATGTCAACTTACAAACTATAAGGTATATTGCTGATCGAGATCGACGGGCAAACGTGATGCATGCTGGGAATGAAAAGGGCTCAAAAGCTATAAAATTCGACACCCGAGATCGCGAATCTGAGCCCTTTTCCTTCCCAACATGCATCACTTGTGCCTATTGATCGCTATCAGCAATATACCTTATCGGTTGATTTAATAAGTCGATCAAATTAATCAATCAAACTTATTTGGATCGATGAATCGATTGATTAATTAATCACATTCTGTTCTATATCAATCTCCTTGTGGTATATTATGTTGTATATGTTTGTATTTTGTGTAACCATAATACCATATTTATTACCATTGTCAAAATTAAAACGTCATAAGAAGAACGATCGTGATTCATATCGCGAATGCGCGGTAAAATCATGCCACGCCCAATAATAGTTTATCAAAATTGAAGATTTAACCATAATATAGTAGAATTATTTGGAAATAGAGCGTTTTTGTTTTCTTGGATTTGAGATTTATGGACTGGTATAGAGATTAATCTTTTCCAGTCTCCCTAGCCTGTTTTGAAGCATTCGGACCCTGTAGTGAACTTATAAGCGGAATTTAGCAGAACCCGGGAGATTCGAAATGTTTAGCTCACAGCGTGGTTTGCTCCGTCGTTGTTGAAATGTGTTCACCAAAATAGGCAAGGGCGGGTGGGAGTAATTTCTGGAATAGTCCATACATAATTTGAATTTTGTCTGTAACGAATGGCGATGTTGTGAACATCGACTTAATATTAATGGTATAGGCCCAATGACAGCAATTGTGGCTTCGTGTGTGTGTGACATTTGTGACGTCATTTTATCCAGATTTCACGAACTCTGGACAAAATACAGTAGTAGCAGCAGACAATTTTGAGGAGTAAAAGTTCTATTTTATAGTACATCAGCGTGTAATACACGAGTAAGTTTTAGAAGCTATTTTGTATTCAATGATTAGTTGCCTTTTTCTACGGCAATGATTGATGATGTTTTTAAAATGCTGCTGCAGTATGGCAACTTAATTTATTTAAAACAGGAGCAAAGAGCAGTAATGACGCAAACAGAGATTGCGATTTAGATTTAGGGATTGTGCCTTACGGCTTACGTTTAATTTGAAAAGTATTACTCAACATATACCGTAACATGATTTCAAAGGGCGTAAGCCAAAAGGCGTAATCCAGGGCATATAATGCGTATAGACCTTTTACCTTATATACCACAGTGCACTTTCCAGTTCCAGGGCATTTCCGCCGCTTGTCGTCGATATTCTTATGTCCACGTTCGAAAGTCGGATTTTATGTCTTGCGTCTTTAATACCGGGCGTTGTAACTCTTGCCCGGAGATGAGAGTAGGCCTACGCAGCCGTCTGGAAACCCTATCAGTGTAAATATTGTCAGAAATGTTTAACATAAAACAAAAGTGCATGCTGGGATATAGGGAAAGAGTCTATTGGCAATTGTTTTAAATGCAACCTCTTATAGACGCGTCACATAACGTGGCAGTTTTGTTTCACGAAAACAACTCTTCTATATTAAAATGTTAAAACGCGAACTCAGTCCTGTTTAAAGTCCTCAAACAAAACTTGTCCAAATTTGTATAAGATTACCATGTCCTCATGCGATAAAATCCAGAAATATATCAATCAATATGAGTTCTAGCCTATAATGAATACTTTGTAATTTATAGCCATCTTCATTTGTGTATCATCGTCGTATATCAGTACATTATTATAATATTTCATAACATTTTTTGCGTGTCTGGAAACGTTATGGGACTGATCACCTGCATGACGATGAATGGCGATGAGATGATATAATTATTCCGCCATTAAAATATGAAATTTATATGCAAACAGAATGGTGATATTACTGTGGCCTATTTAAAGTATTTTTAAGGTGTCAAAAGTTCATATTTTGTTACCTTGGAAACAATTGTGGTTACATTAAAAAAATTATTTGATGAAGATTACTATACAAATAAAACAAAAGAAACAAACAATATTGATGCTGTGATTCGTATTATTTTATCATTGTTGTTTTTAGTGTGTGACAAATAACCCTTTCACGTCCAGGCTCACATTGGGCGCCCCATTCCTTTTTTAAAGGAATTTTTATTAGTGTGATGCATGACTCCCGATAAAACGTATTCCCCAAATCCGCATTCAGTGACCCTAGCAAAAGTGTATGTTAGGCCGTATAAAATTAATGTTTTGGTTCTCGTCCAGAGGATTTTCATGAATTGATGAGGGAGGGAGGTTTTTTTTTTTTTTTTTTTCATGTAAAATTAGCATTGTCAGTAGTTTTCGGTCTTCTCCAACAGTGCTCGAGGAAACGATGAGGCCCCTTTTTTTTTTTTTTTTTTTTTTGTTTTTTATGAGGGTAAACCCCTAGAGTACCACAAAAAAAATCTGACAAATCCCAGAAATTGAGGAGGGAGGGGACGAGAACCAAAATATTAATTTTACACGGCCTTAAAATTATGTATAAATTGCTTAGAAGTGAAGCAATAAGTTATTACAATTGTCATTAGGTTTTTTTGAAATGAAAACTTTGGCAAGCACAAGATGAACAACAGTATTGACGAAGTTATTTGAAGGCTATAAAGTAGAGATTACAGTTTCATTTAAAATGGCCTATTTTTTCTTGAATACACATGAATATGACATTGTGATAAGCAGTTGAAGGATATAGGAGGATAACAATAAACAAATTGTAAGGAAAAACAACAAATTATAAACACACAAAAATGAAAAACGGATGCTATAATAATTATAAGGGATGCCCCTTCATCTGATGAAGGTGAATAAGAAAAGCCCAAGTTACACCAACTCTAATATCAACTCAACGCAGTGGGTAGAGTATATATCTAAGTGCTGTTGGCTACGACGAACATGATGCAGTCATGTCTACAGTAGAATTCATCTCGACCTTTGCAGGACTTAACCCCATTAAAAGCTATTAAACCAAGATAACACTCATTGAAACACCTCAACTGATTAAATCGGATCTTCTCTGGTTGTGCACAAGTGACTGTTTTCATGTGCGATATCGCAATAAAGCTGATATTCATAGCTTCAGTTGGGTAACCGATTATAAAGGAAACGAAAGGAAACAATGTTATGTGTGGCTTTGTTCACGAAATCAGACAATGTCGTGCTTTTTGTAAACCAGCATTCTTGAAAATGAGCAACATAATGATTTTTGACTTAACACGGTTTAGAAATAATTTCTTCATATTTTTGGTGTTATCTGTCGTTTACATATCCTTCCTAAAACACCAAAGTACGAGTATTTCCAAACATCTAAATTTGCTAAAAATTTAGGACATGTTACAAAACTATATTGTCTAGAATTTTAGAAGAGTACTTTTAATATTGGCCGGTTATTTTTCACACAGAGACGTTAACTAGGCAATGTACTATTACCTATAACATTAACTAAAACACCAAAGTACGAATATTTCCAAACATCTAAATTAGCTAAAATTTAGGACATGTTAAAAAACTATATTTTCTAGAACTTTAGAAGAGTACTTTTAATATTGGCCGATTATTTTTCACACAGCGACGTTAACTAGTCATATCCCCATACTGTTAACGTAGGGCTATTTCTAAAGGTCACGCGTCAATGGGAAAGAGCACTGTGTATTGTGTATAGGAAAACGGACAGTAACTGCAGTATGAACCTTGGTAACACAAATGTAGAATACAACACTATAAACTTTGGGCGACACGAGCGCGAGGGTAGAATACATCAGCACGAGGGTAGAATACAGTACTAAACTTTGGGCAACACGGGGATATAATACATCAGCACGAGGGTAGAATATAGTACTACATTTTGGGCAACACGAGGGTAGAATACACTGCTAAATTTTGGGCAACACGAAGGTAGAATGCAGTACTAAACTTTGGGCAACACGAAGGTAGAATACAATACTAAACTTGGGAGAACACAAGGATAGAATACAGTACTAAACGATGGCCAACAAGAGAGTAGATTACACGAGCGCGAGGGTAGAATACATCAGCACGAGGGTAGAATACATCAACACGAGGGTAGAATACATCAACACGAGGGTAGAATACATCAACACGAGGGTAGAATACATCAACACGAGGGTAGAATACATCAACACGAGGGTAGAATACATCAGCACAAGGGTAGAATACATCAACACGAGGGTAGAATACATCAACACGAGGGTAGAATACATCAGCACAAGGGTAGAATACAGTACTAAACTTTGGGCAACACGAGGGTAAAATACATCAGCACGAGGGTAGAATACATCAACACGAGGGTAGAATACATCAACAAGAGAGTAGATTACACGAGCGCGAGGGTAGAATACATCAGCACGAGGGTAGAATACATCAACACGAGGGTAGAATACATCAACACGAGGGTAGAATACATCAGCACAAGGGTAGAATACATCAACACGAGGGTAGAATACAGTACTAAACTTTGGGCAACACGAGGGTAAAATACATCAGCACGAGGGTAGAATACATCAGCACGAGGGTAGAATACAGTACTAAACTTTGGGCAACACGAGGGTAAAATACATCAGCACGAGGGTAGAATACATCAGCACGAGGGTAGAATACAGTACTAAACTTTGGGCAACACGAGGGTAAAATACATCAGCGCGAGGGTAGAATACATCAGCACGAGGGTAGAATACAGTACTAAACTTTGGGCAACACGAGGGTAAAATACATCAGCGCGAGGGTAGAATACATCAGCACGAGGGTAGAATACAGTACAAAACTTTGGGCAACACGAGGGTAAAATACATCAGCACGAGGGTAGAATACATCAACACGAGGGTAGAATACAGTACTAAACTTTGTGCAACACGAGGGTAGAATACAGGACTAAATTCTGGGCAACACGAAGGTAGAATACAATACCAAACTTTGGGCAACACAAGGATAGAATACAGTACTAAACGCTGGGCAACAAGAGAGTTGATTACAGTACTAAATTTGGACAACACAATGATAGTATACAGTACATAGCTTTGGGTAACACGAGGGTGGAATACAGCACGAAACTCTCGGCAACACGAGGATAGAATACAGTAACTTTGGGCAACACGGGGGTAGAATACAGACTAAACTTTGGGCAACGCAAGTGCAGAAAACATTAGCACGAAGGTAGAATACAGTCCTAAACATTGAGCAACACGAGGATAGAATACAATACTAAAGTTTATGTGATCAACTTTGGGCAACAAGAGGGTAGATTACAGTACTAAATTTGGATAACACGCGGATCGTAAACAGTGCTAAACTTAACTTTGGGCAACACGAAGGTAGAATAGAGTACTAAACTTTGGATAACGAAAGGATAGAATGTAGTGCTGAACTTTGGACAACAAGAGGATAGAATACAGTACTAAACTTTGGGCAATACAAGGATAGAATACAGTACTAAACGTTGGGCAACAAGAGAGTTGATTACAGTACTAAATTTGGACAACACAATGATAGTATACAGTACTAAACTTTGGGCAACACGAGGGTGGAATACAGCACGAAACTCTCGGCAACACGAGGATAGAATACAGTAACTTTGGGCAACACGGGGGTAGAATACAGACTAAACTTTGGGCAACGCAAGTGCAGAAAACATTAGCACGAAGGTAGAATACAGTCCTAAACATTGAGCAACACGAGGATAGAATACAATACTAAAGTTTATGTGATCAACTTTGGGCAACAAGAGGGTAGATTACAGTACTAAATTTGGATAACACGCGGATCGTAAACAGTGCTAAACTTAACTTTGGGCAACACGAAGGTAGAATAGAGTACTAAACTTTGGATAACGAAAGGATAGAATGTAGTGCTGAACTTTGGACAACAAGAGGATAGAATACAGTACTAAACTTTGGGCAATACAAGGATAGAATACAGTACTAAACTTTGGGCAACAAGAAAGTAGATTACAGTACTAAATTTGGACAACACAATGATAGTATATCAGTACTAAACTTTGGGCAAATGGAATACAGTACTAAACTCTCGGCAACACGAGGATAGAATACAGTAACTTTGGGCAACACGGGGGTAGAATACAGACTAAACGTTGGGCAACACAAGTGTAAAAACATTAGCACGAAGGTAGAATGCAGTCCTAAACATTGAACAACACGAGGGTAGAATACAATACTAAACTTTGGGCAACAAGAGGGTAGATTACAATACTAAATTTGGACAACACACGGATAGTAAACAGTGCTAAACTTTGCGCAACATGAAGGAAGAATATAGAGTATTAAACTTTGGATAACGAAAGGATAGAATGCAGTAGGCCTACTAATCTTTGGGCAACAAGAGGACAGAATATAGTGCTAAACTTTGGGCAACACGAGGGTGGAATACAGTACTAAATTTGTGCAACACGGGGTAGAATACAGTATTAAACTTCTGGCAACACAAGGATAGAATACAGTAACTTTGGGCAACACGTGGGTAGAATACAGTCTAAACCTGGGGCAAGATAAGGGTAGAAGAGAGTACTAAACCTTAAGCAACATAAGTGTAAAATACAGTACTAAACTCGGGGCTCCACGAGGGTAGAATACAGTACTAAATTTGGGCAACACGATGATAGAAGACAGTACTAAACTTAGGATAACATAAAGGATAGAATACTTAATTAATGTAGGGCAGCAAGATTGTAGAATACAGTACTAAATTTGGGCAACATGAGGGTGGAATACTATACTAAACATTGGATAGCACGGCGGTAGAATACAGTACAGTACTTAACTTAACACGAGGGTAGAAGAATACAGCAATAAACTTTGGGCAACACGACGGTAAAATACTCTAGACCTACTAACATTTTGGCAACACGAAAGTGGAAAATTTGGGCAACTGAAAAGTAACAACTTTGGGGGAACACGAGGGTAAAATACAGACGTACATGAGTACATCACATCAAAGGTATAATACCTACAGACTAAACTTTGGGTAACCTCGACGGTAGAATGCAGTACTGTAACTTTGGGCAATGAAAATGAAGATATAACACAGTAAAGTTTAGGCAATAGGTCAAAACAATAGGTCTAGGTATATAGCACAAGGAAATCATGCCGAATGAGAAAAAAACACAAACTGAATTTTGCTAACACTTCACTCCGTCGCTCTGGTAAAGAGGAGTGGTATTAAACAACAACAAATCTACTCTATTAATTTAAAGATGTCTCCGGCAACCATAACATTATGCCTTATAATTTATGTTAGAATAATAATTATCAAACACGAATCACATGGTCGTATTTAAAACAAACTCATATTGACCATAAAAACAGCCGGCTCTCAACACGCGATATTCGAAATTCCCGCGCCGAAATAATGTCTAGGGCAATGACGTCATGGTTACTTGTGCTCAATTGTTGTTAGCCTTCAATGTACCTTCAATCCCTCATTTCAAATATATAGTTTTGGTTTCTCTTTGTTCAGAAACCAAAATCAAGGGATTAAAAAGTAGAGCTGATCTGGTCTGCAATCATAACACTATTATGCTGGGAGGACACAGTATAGGGTATATAACCAGAAGTATACAATAGCCTATTGTGCTAACATAATTATTATCATGATTGATATCGGAAATCTATCCCGCGGACGACAGTTGATGCTCTCTGTCGACGGTAGGTGGCATATTACACTCACGAGTTCTAGGCCTAGAAATCATATACATGCGCGTATATTGAAGGATGGGGTGGGGTGGGGTGGGGGATTTGTTTGTTTGTATGAAACATAAACGATGCATGGAGATGATTTGATTATGAATTAGTTTATTATCCCCGGAAGCACAACCCATACCTCTTCTCTTTAAGAGGGGCTCCCCCCTATATAACCACATCTTCCCTAAATTACCCCTTTCCCCTCCTCCTCCCCTACATTCGATATCTTCATCTCGAGCTCTCCTCCCCTTCTCTTTCACTTCCAATGCTCTCTCTCATATATTTCTCTCTCTCCCGGCCCATATCCCCTTGCCCTCCAACCCCCCCACACACACACACATCACACAATCTCTTCTCCCCTCTATCTTCTACTTTTTGGAGTAAAAATTGCTTCAGTAATAGTCATTAGGTTATTAGAGGTCATATAATGGCCTTCCATCGATTCTGGTACATTTGATTAAGGACATGAATCGATTTTGTTTATAGCACCTATACAATTACAATAGTGGCCCCTTTTGTAATGTCGAATGCAAATATGTCGATGGTCTATATATTTTCACAGTGAAATCAGCTTAGGCTATTTCGTAGTCTCAAGTCAATGCTTTCAAACTAAATCAATGCTTTCAAATGTAGACTGCTTTGTTCGACTTCTCTGCTCGTGAATATTGCACTGCGAAATTTAAACATATCTTTTGTATACTTAGATCAGGTAACTCGAAAATCCTGTAATTTTATTCGTCACACCACTTATAAGAAACTGAAACCCAAACCGAAACTACCTGTCACAAATGTTTAGTTTTAAACAAAAGGTAGAAACAATGAGTTCGATATCTTGTGATTCAAGTGGTTAGGCAGGACAATAGAAAACCACGTGACCAAAACCAAAACCAAAACTAAAACTCAATATTTGAAATGAGGCATTGTATTACTGGGACGTCATTGCACTGGACAATTTTGGTGCCCGGGAATTTTGAATATCACGTGTTGAGAGACGACTGTATTAATTCGTTTTTATGGTCAATTTTGTTTGTTTCAAATAAAAGCACGTGATTCGTACTTGATAACTAATTTTCTATCATATAAGGCATAATGCTGTGATTGTCGGAGACACTCTTTAAGGGATCTAAAATGAGCGTTTATTGCGTTTCGACAGTATTTTTTGTGGGACATGAAAGCACCTCAGACCTATCGAATTGCATTCTGAATACGAAGCATGTCTTTCTGATATCAAATAATTTTCATTTTTTGAAAATCACAATATAATACAAATTTTATGACAAATTATAAAAATTTGATATTTTTCAAATTTTTGATTTATAACAGTCCTTGAAGTAAATTATATAAATCTAATGATATATTCTTAAAGTGTATGTAGCAGGGAGGAAAAAGCCGACGGTCAATTGAAAATTTTGACCTTTCATATTGAAGATATGGATTTTTTCCCAAAAGACCTAATTTTTTTGGTGTTTTGGGAAAAAAATCCATATCTTTAATACGAAAGGTCAAAATTTTCAATTGATCGTCGGCTTTTCATCCCACCTACATACACTTTAAGTATAAATCATCAGATTTATAAAGTTTACTTCAAGTACTGTTAAATATCAAAAATATCAATTTTAATGATTTGCCATAAAATGTGTATTAAATTACGAATTTCAAAAAATCAAAATTATTTGATATCAGAATGACATTCTTCGTATTCAGAATGCAATTCGATATGTCTGCTGTGCTCTAATGTCCCAAAATAAATACTGTCCAAACGTTCATACCCCAGCCCTTAAGCCAAGTAAATGTCTAAACTTCTCACCTAGTCGAGTAGATGCCCCTTGTTCTTCTCTCTTTAATGTAAAGATGCGTATGACTAACATTTTCTTATTTAAAGTTGATGCCTAACATGCAAATTACAGGTGGCCAGTAGGCGCTCTTGAGCAATAAAAGAAATATGAGGTCAAAGGTCATACAGAGGTCAAAACTTAAAATTGTTTCGATCTGGTTAAAGTTATACCAATATTATATTCCTCAGGTCCTAATGATTAAGAAAATATGTAGTTTGACCTTTTCGCCAATACCTTCAGACTGATTTTGAAGCGGTTATTAGCGAAAAGGTCAAAGGTTGAAAGACACATAAAATTTATCCGATTTTGATCAAAATGGTCTCAAAATGTTTGTCTGGTTATAATAATTTAGAAAAAGAATAGTTGTCACTATGTAGGCCTATACGACATTTCTTACCTAAAGTAACGCGCGAAAATTGGACTCAATGGTTCTCGAACCACACTGCAAGTCTCGCCTGCTTCCGCGAAAATACGTCAACCTCAATCGGCAGTCACTCCTTTTGGTGTGTTACCATGGTAACGAAACATCGTAGATAGTGCAAACTATTTCTTTTCTGAGCGATTATAACGTACAAACATTTTAAAAACCATTTTCATAAAAATTGGGGAACTTTTCTGTGTTTGATCTATATGCAGCCCAAATTTCAACCTTTGAACACTGTGTAAACTATGACATTGAACTTCTTAGAATGCTCCCCTTACACTAAATCACTGCGCGAAAGGTGCAATGGTGATGAGTTCCGGTTAAACGTATATGGCTACATGAGACAATGTGGTGTCCTTAGGGACCATGTTCTTCGTGAGGTTGGCATGTTCTGATTTAAATGAAAGATGCAAACCTATTAATGACTAAAATAGATATGAAATTATACAAATCGATTTCACAAGAAAAGTAGGCCCTGTCCGAATTACTGCTAACGGTACAAGTTTTAATGCTAGTTTTGGCGTTGAAATAGCGGCGTCGCTTTTCAACATTTTTTAATAAAAAACTGAACCTGTAAAGTTCCCCAAAATTGAAGCTTAAATGAAATTTCAGTCCTTAATTAATACATGGATGACGTTAAAAAGTGAAAAATATTGTCACGCCTGGTAGAAAACGCCGTTTAAAAAAGGTGATTTTTACGTGCTTTTCAATGGAGAAGTTATTTGGTGGTTTACGCCCTTATTCTTACTTCAGATTACAGTTTAGTAAGAGGGCGCTAGTCCAGTTTGATGACTGTTTACCCAGTGTTTAGTGAATTTGGTATATAAAGCTAATAAATTTTGTTTAAACGCGAATAAATTAATGACTTTTTCCCATGAGATAATGAGAAGGTTGTATTTTTAACGTGTTTTATTTGTCGAAATTGACTTTATAAGAGGATTATTAGTGGAAATTTGGGTAAATCAAAAAGGCACACAATGTTCAAGCTATTTTACATGTCTTATAATATAGATAAAAGATTAAAAATACCTTCTCCTGCAAAATGACCAAAAAAAGACCCGGGCCTGATAAAACCGTTCTTTTAAACACTAGCACGACACAATTGTGACGTGTCATGTCAAAAGGAGACACTTTTGGGCAGGTTATCAATTTTGAGGTTTTTTTTGTTTTTTTAATATAGAGATATTTTGCTCCACAACGCCGTTTTCCCCAATGGAATCCGACATTCCTAAGCGAAGATATTGAGTTTGTAAGTTCTTGTATTATAAAATTGGAAATTGAGATTATCGGCCTTTAAAAATATTATTGACAATGTTGAGAGTAAGAATTACCTTGAAAATTGTCTAAAAAATACACGATGCCAGTTATATTCCGGTCTGAAACTATCAGACAATGTTTTAAACATTAATAACATCACAAATAAGTAACAAACCCAATTTGTGAAAAAATCACCCCTGGGCAGATTTTTGGCTATTCTCCATTTACGATCCTGCCCAAAAGTGTCTCCTTTTGACATGACATGCACGTCACAACTGTGCAATAATTTTTTGACAATTCCATGTTTAAATATGATTGAGGATGAATTTCATGTTATTATTAAATGCCCATTTTATGATACTTTGCGTAGAGATATGTTGAAAATTTTAACTGATATGTATGATAACTTTGATAATCTGACTGACGATGTTAAATTTATAAAATAATGAGTGTCACAGATTTTGATAGTATAAAACCTGTTCTTACTTTTGTAAACTCTGCTTTTCAAGCACGTAGTAACCTAGATGTTTAATAGTTTAGTTTTATAATTTACTTATTCTCTTTTATATTTTCTATATGTGTATCTTTTGTATAACTTGACTGTACCTATTTGTTTGGTGATGTCAATAAAATAACTTGAACTTGTTCTGATTAGAAGCTTTACCCCCTCTTGAATTAAGAAAGACGAGTGATACTATCTTAATCAGATGTGAGGGCGCTCGACAAATTACCCGCACATAACCCGGGACTTTAATAGTGACTTTTCTATCAAGTTTAACTTTGTTCAAGTAATTAAACGGGAGATTATACGCAAAATAATGAATTCGTCCGATGAGATAATGAGAAGATTTGTATTTTTTCAAGGGTCGTGTTTGTAAAAAGTAAATTTTAAGAGGATTATGGAAATTTGGGTAAAACTGCACATAATGTTCCACAAAAATAAACAAATATATAAAATAAATTTTAAAAAATCGTAAAGAGCAGTTAATTAATTTTTTTAATTATATAATTAAAATGTGTAAAATATAGATAACGAATAAAAAAAAAAACCTTCTTCAGCAAAATGTCCAAAATGGTTCATACCACTTTTTCACACTAGCACGACAAATTGTGGTGCAATATTTATTTTATTGTTTAAATTTACTTGATTATTCAATGTTCTGGATAAAAGTTTACTCCCTCTCGTATTGAGAGAGAGAGCGATAGAGAGATGCTACCATACTCGGATATGAGGGCACTCGACCAATTAGAAGATCTAATTATTTTTATCTTTGCATTTTTTAAAACACATTTTACCGGACTAAGCTGAGGAGCCTCAGTTGAAAAAATGTACGATTTGTTTAATTGATTCTTAACCCCAAAAGGTCAATATTGAAATTGCGCTCACTCTGTAATTAAGTAATCTGATTAGCCTAAAAAAGTTCAAACAAATTTAGTTGTGCATGCTAGGTCCTAAGTGGGAATTTTGTACAGAGTTTGCGAGCTCGTGCAGTTTGCGTTTACGGCCTGTATGCACATGTTGTCAGGCATGTTGTGTTAAATGTTGCGTATAATTCGGTAAAAATCACTTTCAATGAGTTCCTGTCTTTGGAAAAACTACGTACACATGCGCGTATGTATATGGCGTAATAGGTCCCGGTAATGGGTATTGGCTGCATGGGTTCATGACTAAAAGGCGCCCTGAAAGTGAACCAAAAGAGCAACATTATTGACCCTTTCAGGATAGAAATTGTGGTATTGTATTACCGTTGTATAATATAGTCCGTTTGCCCCGCACAGCGTCATCATCCCTATATCTTCGTGTCAAATATTGCCGTGATAGTACGGCGAATCCTCTCGTTTTTCAAAAGCTACGCATGGCTATTTTGTTCGAGATAGGCCGAGCGACTCAGGCTAGGCATACCATTTACACGATATGAGATACCACAGAGTTTCTATTATACACGTTTTTACGATTTGCGCCAGCTCCAGTGGCGTACCATGGCCGCCCCAACCCCGGGGGGCTGAAGAAAATTCAATTTTGCCGCCCCTTCATCAACAGCCCGAAAAGGTTGACCCAAATTTTTTTCTCGGTCGTTTGAAAAAGTGAAGAGAAAAAAGGGTTTCAGGCACTAGCGCCCTAAAAGCAGCACATTTTGATGTATAGTACCATTTTTTCAAAATTTTTTATACTTAATCAAATTTTCTGCCCTTTTTTTTTACTAATTCTTTTTGCCGCCCTTCGTTTTTGCCGCCCCTGTTTTTGCCGCCCCTTCTTCTTCCGCCGCTCCTTCATTTTGGCCGCCCCCTGCTTTTACCCGGGGGGCTGGCGGCCCCAAAGATCCCCCAAATACGCGCATGAGCTCAGTACCCCATATGGTGTTGCCATTACAAGAAAATTCGATTTGTTGTCAGGTAAAACCCAGGTTTTGTTTCCAATACACTAACTGAAAATGCAATACACTACTAAATTAGCGGCGATTGCTGTTTGCTGCGGATATATCTGACTGCATTATCGATTTTTAAATCGTTCATCAAAATTGTGAAATATTTATTTTGCGAATTACAATTATATAAAGGAACACGTGTAGGTGATGTATAGAATATCAAATCACAAGTCTATAATACAATGTAGATATCGACACACTATGCCACTTTCTTTATCTGCGTCAATAATAGAATATCGATTTCAATCGAATTGAATACATCTCTCCATTTTGAGTTTGTACTTCAGCACTGAGCGATCTAACGATCGATTTCTAGCCAATCAGACAGGACTCCTTTTCTTGCGTACGGTGAAATACCAATAGCCCGTCGCTCACCAACGGAGTATTAAGTTGTAGGGAAAAAATCTTTATAATACATGGTGTCGACACTGTGCCCCGTGCAACTATAAATGTGACCCATCACATCGAAACAGACCACCTCGCGGCAGAAATGAAAATGGAGATTTAAACACTATATAGGATAAACTGCTTCTTTTTAGCTTGAAAATGACACCTTACTTGTTGAAATCAGATACAGTAAAAATGTTTTATGAGGCAAAACAAGCTCAGAATTCTTTTTATTTTCTTTATATTTGTCCATCTTCTTTCATTGTTACATATCTGCCAATGAAGCTAGCCGCGAAGTGGTCTGTTTCGATGTGATGAGTCACAAATTCCGTATTATGTTAGTCATGCACCAGCATGGTTAGATTGGTCATCCAACCAAACTCTAAAACTACCAGTTCAGTCAGATATTGGGCAGGGGGGGGAAGGAGGATTATGGCCTGTTGACTAACTGAATACTACTATCACGGATTCAGGGAAATATGATTGCCCAAATACGCAAATTAACGTGGTGTAGGGATTTTTTGAGCATCTTCGCTAGAAATATAAAAACAAAGAGAAACATAGACATTCATTTGATCTGCGTCATTTCATTACAGACTGAAATCACTCTAAATGAATACCATACGAAGAAAAACATAAAATCTAAATTTTAGCCATATATATTCCAGTATCTATGGGCCGTTTTCGAGAAAATTTAGCTTTTGTAATAACCTCATGGAGTCAAAGTTCAATCACAGGTCCGGTTAATGTTGCTATGTAAGCGATCCGTTGAGTCTGTTGTTGAGACTGTAAATTGTGTCGATATCGATTACCCAGGCAGCAGACGACGTTCGCAGGAACCTGAATCTCGACCTACTCCCCTAAAATCTTTATCAGGTAATGAATACGGAGTCAATCACAAATGTTAGGGGACTAGATCGGGTTGGAGGGTATTGCGGATCCTTCATCCTGTTCATGTAGGGCCCTAGATCATAATTAGGCCTGTTATAAATCATTATTATATTACTTTTTAAAGGAGTTCTTGAATTCTATCTTATTTATTTATTATATTCATAATCCAGGGTAGCACAATTCAGCCAAATAGCTGGTCAAACATGCGGCCCTGCGATACATTTACACAACATTAAAATGCAACAATTATCAACATGCAATTTATATAGAATAGGCCTAGCCGGACTGTTACAGTAGGCCTACAACTATTTAGGCCCTATACAAAATTAAAATACAGAAATGCATACAATTTTCAAAGTAAATAAAACACATCATTAACAAGTACATGCTCAGAATCTTGGATTCTATACCTATACCTCCAAATCAGTAGGCCCAGGCCTACTCCCTGTAGAAGTATTAACCGGAGGTGGAGGGGGGTACGGGCCATGAATAGGCCTAGGCCTATATAGGGTCATAAAAATATGGGGGAAGGGCGATTTTGCACTAAAATAGGAGGTCTTGATAGCCTATTTGGGATTGGGACTAGGCCTATAATTGGCCTAGGCCTAAATATTGTTTGAAAAATTAGTTGATTGACAATCAAAAGGCCTACAAAACTTTCGCGCTCTCCAAATGGACTTTAGGCTTAGGCCTAAGGGAACAAAAGAGACCCGTAGGCCTATTATAGTTCAGATGTTTAATTATATAGGCCTAGGAATATAATTAAACACCTGAACTTTGTGGGAATCTAGGTCTATTATAGGCCTAGCTAGGCCTATAGGGGCCTAATAATTAAACGGGAATTAAACGCATGAACTTTGTGGAATCATTTGTGCGCGGAAGGGGTGTCATAACAATTTTCAACCAGAGATAGGGAGTTTCATGGGGCCGAAATTTTTTTTAACCGGTCATTGTCTCTGGTCACTGACACATTTTGGGATTTTGGGCCAGAAATTGTGCAATTTGCTCATAGGGCCATTGCATTGTATTTGAACGATTTATAAAAGTAATCTATAGGCCTAAGCCTACCACTCATGTCCCCTCTCCCGGTGTGGATGAAAAACTGATAATCTAAATCTCAAAAATGGGGGCCGAGCAAAACATAGGCCTATTGCAACGTTTCCGTACTGTTATAGGTGCCATGCCCCATAAATGTATGCCAAAAGTTTCCCCTTCATTTCAACCTGCATATAATTTTGCCCCCCCCCCTTTTTTTTTCTTGCCAAACAAACCCCACCCCCTCCATTTTATCCTCCCCAGGGCTCATAATTGCACAGAGCCCCTAACCATTAATTTGTTTGTTATTTCTACTTGGAGCGATGTATTAAGTAATTATCATAATCGGCTCGGGTATCGGGAGAGAGGAAGATTGGGATGGGGACAAGTTTTGCCGAGAATAAGTTTGGTATAGGCCTATGAATATTAAGGGATGGGGTATGAACGTTTGGACAGTATTTATTTTGGGACATTAGAGCACATCAGACATCGAACTGCATTCTGAATACGAAGAATTTCTGATATCAAATAATTTTGATTTTTTGAAATTCGCAATGTAATACACATTAATGGCAAATGATTAAAAATTGTAATTTAACAGTACTCGAAGTAAACTTTATAAATCTGATGATTTGTGCCCCCCCCATGGATTCATTCAGCGAAACCTGTCAAGCTTTTGGTTAAACAGGAGCCTAAATAAATTGAGTAAAATTAGGGGAAATTTGAGGTAAAAGTGCACAATTCTGGCTCAAAAGGATAATTTGGTGAGAGCTTATCTAACATTAGTTCAAAACTATTTGAGCGGGTCACTGGGTGACAGCAAACAAAAAAGAGGGTCGGTCATTGGGTGAACATTAATTGAAAAATGTGGGTCAATAAGCCACACATCACCGTCACCTATTTCAGCGAGTGCCCCCATATCAGTGATTGTCCCCCGCATTGTTCTACAAAATATTAAAGCGGCTCGTGCATTGATTTGAAAGGCCTACAACAAAATCATATCTAGTGATTAACCTCTAACATGTCTAATTTTGGAGAGTTCTACTAGCCATGAGACAATTACTATTAAAGATCTGTAACACATGCTTTTTTTATTAATATTATTTATTGTTCACATTGTAGCTTTTCATGATTTTTACAAATTACAACAAGTATAACATATTTTATTATTGTATGTACACTAGAAAAATTTTAATAATGCTAAAACCAGATTCGAAATAATTATTCTTACAGACCGAAAATTGAAAAAAATTGAAATGTCAGATAAAAATGCAATTATTGGAAAGCCTGACACTTGACTGTTTCAGTCTCCCATTTGTTTTTTATCAGGCGAGATACAATACATGGCAGACTGGTTTGTGTGGTGCTGGGACCATGTATCAAAATGATTGGTACCATCAGTTTATGGATGAGTCTGACACATCAATATTCAACTTGAGATCCAAATAATTTGTAAATTAACTGCCATAAAAAGTCATAAACTAAACATTCTGAATTTCAAGAGTTTCCAATGTTGCATTTGGAAAAGGCAGGCTTTTCGATAAATATCCAAATTGACGGGTACCACATTTTGATGTAGTGTGGGCCCTGTTCTCACCAATGATCAAATCATCAACATTACTTCCAAACTTCTGTAGAGTTAGAACATCCAAGGCATCATCATTGATCACTAATCTTGCCGTAAAATGGAATGAACAGGACCAATGACATTGCCTTGAGGAACACCTTACACCACCATGAAGTAAGAGCAAGTCTTAATATGAAGTTGTAAGTTTTTTTTTTTATTTATACACTTGGATTTGCCTTTCAACATTTTGTAAATAGCTGCTTTTGCTGTTTGTTTTGCAACAGACTTGTAGTTGAGTCACTAAACTTGAGTCTTGAGTATTCTTGAGGTTGAGACAAGTCTTTTGGTCTGAAAATTGAGAAGAATCATAACATATTTAGTGAAGGCATAGACTTTGTGCTGAAATGCATATTTTCCAAACTTGGACTTTTCAACTACAAAAATTGACATAAGGCACTATAAATGGTACATCACAAACATTTATACAATGTATTTTCATTTTGAAAACATTTCGCAACCACATCAACTTACAGGTTTAATTTTAATTATTGCTACTACATAATTATCAGACTTGTACCTGTGTCCACTTCATTCAAGTCTGAGCCGAGCCCAGTCCATTTATATTCGAGTCAGAGCCAAATTCGGGTCCAAAAAAGCTATGACCTACACCGCACAGTTGACACTTCAAAAACTCAACCTATAACAACAATACAAACAACAACTAAATGTACAAAACAACCATGATAATTAGTAGAGAGGCCACATTTTTTGTACATTACTTTTAGACAAAGGTGCCAGCCAAGTTAGAATTAACCATTAGGCTGACGAAAAAAGAAACCCTGTTCTACGGGCGAACAGACCTTTCAAGTAGGGTCGGTCGGTCTGCCTTTTTTCATTTTTATTTTTTGGAAATGACCCACAAAATCACCAAGCTCTTTAAATAATTTGCAATTTGAGAAAATACAAAAAAAACCCAAATTTTGTTCCTGAAATTTCTGAAATTTGGGCGGCATTCATTTGTACAAGAAAAAAATTGTCCCCAATTTGTTCAAAATCTGTGTCGGTCGGGCCCGTAGAACAGGGTTTTCTTTTTTCATTGCCTTAGAGACTCATCCTTCTGTTTAACCCGGCTGGCATTTCCAAATGACCTGAGATATTTGGGTTGAAAAATATATATTCATATTTGTTATGGAGAATGCATGTCACATGTGTATTCAATATTTGTTAACAAAAAAAATGCATCTTTATATCTTGATGCAACATTTTGGGAGAAATGCATTATTTTGATGATTTTGCATAATTTTGACCAAAAAAATGAAATTTAATTTTTTTTAAAGATATTTGGTATGAATGTGTACATCAATAAAGTCAATAATGGCAACTTCCTGTAACCAAAGGTTTTTGACCTAAGACCTCTTGAAAATCAAATGTCAACATAAAATCGTTTTTGGCAGTTTTGCCATCAAAAATCAACTGAAAAATGGCGGGAAACATGGTTGCTATCCTAGGTTGCTATGGTAGCTGAACAACCTGTGACTTCTACAAATATCCTGAAATTGTGGTACCATTTTTAACATCAATTGTAATTCAAGCTTTTGTATAAATTGTAGGCCTATAGCAACAAAACAAATTTTTTGCAATTTTTACCCAAAAATTGCACTGGCAATTTACAGCCCAAAACAAGCATTTTATGCTGACCTTTGATTTGCAAGAGGTCATAGGTCTAAAACATATGGTTTCAGAAAGTAGCTACGATTGACTTCTTTGATGTACACATTCATATCAATACAGGTATACTTTTTATTTCAAACATCTTTAATTTTGTTTTTTCCATAATTTACCATTGTAAAATTAACTTTTTTGGGTCAAAATTGTACAAAATCACCAAAATAATGTATTTCCCCCAACTATTACATCAAGATATAGAGATGCAATTTTTTCATTAACAAATGAAGAGCTTTGTTTCAAAACCCCTTACATCCACTTGCCCATTTTGAGAATACATCAAACAATCATCAAAAAACCACTGATATATGCGGGTTGCAACAAAAGCAGTTTTTGGCGGGATGCTTGGGTAGGATGAGCATCCCGCCAAAAACAGCTTTTGTTGAAAAACACCTATATATCAGTGATTATTTTGATGATTTTTGATGTGTTCTCAAAATTGGGCAAGTGGATGTAAGGGGTTTTGAAACAAAGCTCTTCAAATATTGAATATATGTAGGGATGTAGCTACAGTGGGGGTGGTGGGTGGCACTGTGGCAGAGCCCACCACTCAGTTTTGGAGGACACCAGTCAGCTGCAACTTTAGCACTGGAGGCCAAAATTGCACTTTTTATTGGATTAGTCAAGAATTTGGTCCATTTTGGCAAAAAATTGCTAAATATGCAAGATTTTCATTAAATGCCACCCACAACAAAAACTATTCTAGCTACAACCCTGTACATATGACATGTATAATTCTCCACAGCAAATATGAATTATGAAGTTCATACTTAATTTAGTTTCAAAGTTAAAGCTATTTTAATATTCACATTTTTGGTAAAAATAGTACTCACAAAAACTGCTTTTTTCAACACAAATATCTCAGCCCATGTCACTTTTCAGAAATAACAGCCAGGTAAAATGATAAGATCGGAGTATGTAGATACATTTTAACACCATTTAGAAGCATGAAAACCTCAAAATCACTGGCCTCTCTAAATCTTAAATCATAGGACTTGTTATTGTGGCCTGCCTGCTATTATAGGCCTATGTAAAAGTGTTAAAATCCAAATAACCAGCCCAAAGTGGTCTCTCTTTACTAAATAGCTTGACACACACAAAAATTATGTGAAACCATAAGCCCTACTACTACAGTCATGATATGTATAAACTCACAGATAGATGCAACCAGGCCTGCATTAGGTTGTGCACATGAAAGGCAATGTATTCAGAGGGAACTAAATTACAGAAAAAGATGCAAATAATAATACCGTAACCACTCGGGTATAAGCCCACCCCCTAGATGGGGCAATTTCACTTCAAAAAATGCCTAAAATGGGTAAAAATGGGTGTGGGCTTATAATCGAGGAGCCCCGGAGGGGCTATAGTAGTTAATTTAAAAATAAGAAAAATCTTCCCCATTTGTACACAAATGCCCAATGTATCAGTAAATTCTATCATCTTTGTCAATTTTTTTAAAATTTTAAGTATGGAATGTTAATTTTAACAATTTAAATATTTGTTCTAAATGTGAAAGAAATCATTGATATGATTTAAGAACTAAGCCAAAATGACTACTGGGCTTATACCCGAGTGCATCCTTGTAACTTGTTCCCGAATGGTTTGAAAAATAGGGGTGGGCTTATAGCGAAGGTGGGCTTACCAGTGGTTACGGTAATATAACAATTAAAATTCACCTTTCACAAAATATCAATAGAAAATGTATGCTGAAGACTGAAGTTCAAGTTTGCCATTTTATTCAGCAAATATTCAGTTTACTTTTTGCCAAATTTATTGCCTGAAAATTAATTTGTTAAATGTACACATTATAGGTCGAAAAAAATGTTGGTTCTCGTCCCCGCCAAATTGTTTAATTTATTTTTTTAAGACTTCGGAATGCTTTAGGAAAATGTTTTAGGTACAAACAAGTTTACTATAGAGAACAAGGATCACTTCCAAGTTTTTTTGTGGTACTCACTCTAGTGGCCGGGTTTGTCCCTCAGAATCTCACATTTGAAAAAAGAAAGAAACAGGGCCTCCTCCTTTCCTCAAGCACTGTTGGAAAAGACAGAAAACTACTAACAATGCTAATTTTACATTGAAGAAAACTAAACACCTCCCTCCCTGACCCTCATCAATTCATGAAAATCCTCTGGACGAGAACCAAAACATTAATTTTATATGGCCAAGTTACAATATTCATTTCTATCTCAAATTACATGATATGAAAGACAGAGGATGTAACAGTTCATTGGCTTAGGAAGATTTTCAACATGGGGGGGAGGCTGAAACTTGTTTGCCACACTGGGGGGTTTCGCAGTCAGAAAATTGCGCAAAATATAGGTCACAAAGACCCATTTTCCCTCTATTTTATCACAATGTTTTAACTTCACCTAGGATTATTGCGGGCTGAAAGGTATTCCAGCCCCGCACTAAATTTATTGAGGGGCTGAGTCCCCAAGCCACCCCCTTCCTAAGCCTATGTAGTTCATGAATGTGTTACTAGTACAGTGTAGTATATCACAGACATAATGTATTATACTTTGTACTTAAGATCATACTTTTTATGATACCAATTCCAAACATCTTGGACAAAAGTGCAGTGCATAGTGAATGAGTGATTTCACTGATTTGTGAACAGACACCTCTAAATGAACGGTCTAGTAGGTACATATACATACATGCATCACAGTACTACCAGTGCAGTGCCCTAATAAGTGTACATATAGCTCAAGAAACCATTAAAACCATGTATTTATAGATGTGGAAATAATGTTACATTATGAAATGCAGCTGAATTAGAGCCACTGAAATGACTGAATACAAGTTGGGTCAGGGGCGGATTTAGAGGGGGGGGGGCGCACCCGGTGCGTGCCCTCTAAATTTTGCAGAGCGGCGCCTGACTTCATGTATTTTTGCATTTTGAGCGGCGCTTGACTTGGCTCTAGCTCCCTCTATTGAAAATTCCTGGATCCGCCCCCGAGTCGGGTCAAATGGTCTTAGAGTCAAGTCCGAGTCACCAGAATCTTGAGTGAAATCATTGAAGTCTCGAGTCTCGAGGCAAGTCATTTGGAGTCGAGTCGAATCCAACTCAACTCAACTCCAATGACTCGACTTGTTACAAGTCTTTTTTAGCAGTGCTTGTTCCCATTCAAAACAAACGAAGTTTAATGTTTATGTTTAGGAAAGAGAACCATAATCTTTAAACTGATTTCCAATTGTAGATCAGCGTTGTGGGTTGATTTGATCTTGGGCAACTAATGTCATAGGTGACTTCCACTCTGGTACGATATCCAATTGCCAGGAGTAGATGATGCTGGGGGGGCACAATTTTTCCGGGCCATCCGTCTCTGGTTTTTGTTTGTTGCTGTAGGCCAGTTTCTTCCAGACGTGCAAGTTCATATTCTGTAAAATGAAATAATTAAAGACAATACTGTGATACTTGTAATATTTGGCTATTCCAGTTGAAATCCATACACCCCTATGGAAGATATAGGTCACCAATTCAGGTAACCCTATTTGAAATTCACACTCCTTGTGTGCCTCGTGGAAGATTAAAGTACGGTAATAATCAGGGGTGTGAGTGACCACAGATAAAAGAGTCTCAAAATTCTGAAATTTGGAAAGCTCCTATAGTTTTGTACCGAGGAAGTGCAGAAAAAGAAATAAAAATAAAGATCAAAAAGTCTGAATAATGCGCAATTTCAATCATAGATTCTTATTTGCTCCCATACAATGTTAGTTTTCACTGATCACATATGTCCCCTTTTAACTTCGAGCCAACAAATGCGGTAAAACAAGGAAAATTGCTATTTCATTATAGTGCCTGTAATTATCATCAACTGGAATAGCCCATTGCAACAGTAAGGGACCGTTCACAAACACTTGTTAAGGGGCGGCCTGATGCAAAAAGGGGGGGGGGGGCCTGACATTTTTGAACCTCCTAAGGGGGGGGCTGAAAAAATGACCACAAATTTTCCTGGAAAAATTTAGTTTATATGCTTTTCTATGGGGTTGACTCATAATTTTCATGTCATAAAGGAGGGGGGGGGGGGCCCTGAAATTTTTGAGGTCTGTAAAGGGGAAGGGGCCGAAAAATTTTCATGATGAAATTATTTTGCATCGGGCCCCCCTTACAAGTGTTTGTGAACGGTGCCTAAGCTTACAAGAATGTTTTAAAAGCTAAACAATATTGTCACATGGAGAGCACACAACAACATTTCTATTACTGCTGTTCGTTTGTATGTTGCAGTATTTTGCGG
Source organism: Amphiura filiformis (assembly GCF_039555335.1). Taxonomy (NCBI): domain Eukaryota; kingdom Metazoa; phylum Echinodermata; class Ophiuroidea; order Amphilepidida; family Amphiuridae; genus Amphiura; species Amphiura filiformis. The sequence goes on along the minus strand of NC_092636.1, from coordinate 7,410,486 downwards.
CTTTTGCACTAGCCAACCACTTGTCCTGATCATCACGTAAAATCTGGTATTTTGAACTAGGTGATGTGGACGGGCTGTCCACATCACACAATGCTACACCGCTTGTTCATCAATCGAATGAGGTGCCGAATTGATGGTGCCGAATTGATGATGACATACTTCAATTAGCAATCAGAACCCTATACTTCCTGTTTACATGCCAAATTGTTTGTTACAGGCCAGTACGCAGAATTTTTTTTTTTTTGGGGGGGGGTTGTGGATTTGCAAAAAGTGGACCAAAAGTTGGACCTTTTTTAACCAAAGATTAAAAAAGCATTGTAAATTGGGATTCTAGTGACTTTTCCAAATTGGGGGGGGGTGGGAAAAATGCTGTTTTGTCAAAATAAACATGTTGTTGCATCTTCCATTTATTTATTAGATGAAATCACAGTATTAACAAATGCCCAGTAAGCCCTTAAATCAAATTACGGTACAAATTACAAACTTATACTATCGAAAAATTATCAAATTCGTGGACATCGTGGAACATACTCTTTGCGTGGCTGTGCGTAGTAAGCAGTTGTACGCAGATAGCCTCGCTAATATGAGCAGCGTGAGAGTAGCGTTATGCTGCGGCGTGTAGTTAGCATGATTAGTCGTGGTGTAACAAGCGTAGTTGAATGTTCCACGATGTCCACGAATTTGATAATTTTGCTATAGTTGTACATACCAGGTCTTTGTGCTATTTGTTCACTCTGTAGAGTAGATCTATGTAAAATCACATTCTCCTCACAACTGTGGCATGTGGCTAAAGTAGTTGCATTCTGCAATAGTTCACACTAACCTAGCTGTTGGCAAAAGTACAAGAAACATGACTTCAGGTCAAGCTAAAAATCATAAAAAACAAAAACCTTTTTAGTCCTAGCCCAATTTTAATAGTCGTTGAGTAGACCAGAGTCAGCACCTATGTTAGGCCTATATAGATGTCATGACATGGGTCTAAAGAAATCCCAACTCACACTTGCGTAAATTCACATTAGGGTGTGCCAGTCACACAATACACAACACAGACGTTGTGTCCACGAAGCAGGAATCTCTAAGGTCTCTGGACTTAGGACCAGACTAAACCGGTTTTAGGGGGCCCCAACCGTCCAACTTCCCTCAGAGATAGACTAATTATAGCTTAATAAACGTGTATCACTTGTTGGGAGTGAAATTGTACAAAAGAATGCATGCGTACTGAGATGTTGATGCGTCTAATGCATGAGCCCCAAGGGGAGTGCATTAGACGCATCAACATCTCAGTACAATTGCATTAAGTGACTAAAAAATCCTGTGATTTTTGTAATTTTTATACCAAATTGTCATTAAGATGTTGGAAAATACAAACAAATTTTATATAAATGCCTCGACCAAAGAAAAATGAATGCGTCCGGAAGCACTGCTGCCAGCGTTTGCGAGTCGTGCCCTTACAATTATACAATATTTATGCACAGCTAGTAATTGTGTTCTGTTTTCAAATTAAAAGAAGAAAATGTGATGTAAACTGAATTAAAAAAGTGAAAAGTGATGCGGTTATGAATGAGGTTAATGAATATGGGTATGCACGCGCACATATTTATGGGTAAGCACACATTTTTGTGTAGGGGGGTGCATGTGCAAGTGTTTGTTGACTATGCACACACAAGTGACTCCACTTTGCAGGTACGCACGTCCGCAAGTATTTGCGGGTACCCGCGCGCAAGTTGTTATGCTAGTGCTACTCACTGCAAGCAAAGTTAAAAAGGCAAGTCTAACATGCTATGCTAGAGAAATACTTCACTTTAGTTCAGAATCAGTCTTCAACACACCACTACATGTACTGTGGCTCAAGAGCCACGATTTATGGGCTGCAGGCAGTGACTTCTCATTTGAACTGTATGCGTCACATGCGTAGACTAGTACGGCCATATGCAAACGCATGTGTGTAGGCAATTGGATTGCATTTATTAACACTTGTGTGCATACAATGTACCAATAAACGCACACGTGTGTGCGTACCCATATTAACACTTGCAAACACATGCGCATGTGTACTGTACCCAAACATGATAAAACAGTTGCAAACGCATGTGCGTGCGTAGTTGCGTACCCATATGCCAAGCAATCTTCCGTTTCATGGTTTATTTTAGTCGAATGACGGAATCCCACCACTAGACTAGGTTAGGTATTTTATTCATTGTATAGTATAGCTATATACTTACTTACCGAACATTCATGTCAGAAGTACTGTCATCATGATGATGATCAGCCCATGCTGCCATGATCATGATGGCCATGTCCATGCTGATTTTTAAGCCATTTCAAATGCAGCCATCGATCGGCATCCTGGAATGGTCGGGGATCATGCATTGCCAGTCATTGCCATTGCAGTGCTGGTCTGGTGTGCAAACATGCAATGCATGTGTCGTAGAGTCTTCTTCCTGGTCTTCTTCTGACATGTCTGATTAGCATGATTAGTGTATGAGTATCTGGAACTCTTGCAGTTTATATCTCAACTAACTTTATACACACAATCCATGCATGCATGGCATAAATAATGGGTACATTTCTGCACCCTTGGCCGGCATTACGTCCTGAAAGGATCCTGCTGAGTATCGACGTAAACGTAAACCCCCGGCGTAAACCGTAAAATGGAAAGTCGCCACTGCAATTCACGCAATGATTGCCAATAACAATGTAATGTTTTACATGCATGACAGCTCGACAGTCATGTACTTGCAATTGCATGTCATTGAATTGTATGTGAAAATTGTCAGTTGCCGGTTCGCTTTCTGCAGTGATTTGACGACCTTTTATGGGCAAAATCTCTCAAAATCAAAGAGTTGCGGTGTGCCCATTTTGATCTATGTCCGAAAATCTTTACATATACGAAGTTTTAAGTCATGAACATCAGGCAATGTTGACTTTTTTTTGGAATTTAAAACTGTGTTTTCCGACGACAAAATGGCGGCGTTTTTGCCAGAGTTTTTCCGATCCAGACCGGCCTGGCAAAATCTGATCACGATTATCGATTAGGACCAGGGAATAAATAAAGGGTTGCCAGTCATCAAGAAATCCTCCGTCCCCCCCTGATATTGGGCCGGTTTGTGGAGCGCCCTCTCTAGGTCGCATTTTTCAATATGACTAGACTGGTTCGATCGTTACATGCATAAACTGGTTGTGCACTACGCGTGCTTACTTTATAACATTTTATCCAGGTCCGGAGTCGACATAATACTATGTTACTTGCAAGTTACCATAAATCCATCATTGATTGCCTGGACTACATAATATGTGCGTATTCATCATCATCATCATGACTCTCCCCTTTTCATCAAAATAACTAGTCTGCAGAAAAACACTTTTCTAATCAAATTATTTAAATATTTATTCATGGTTGTCTGCTTTGATAACAGTGTCCCGACAACCATATAAGCATGGATCTGATAGCAAGTATTTCTCCAGAGGGTCTAGGTTTTACATAAATCCAATTTTTGCATTAGTTTTGTCAATATTTTCTTGCATTTAGCTCTCTTTAGATTTGTCACTTATTGTATCGTCGTATTTGTTGTAGAGCATTTAATAGAGTTCTTGAATTGAATTGATTGAAGTGTTTAGATTATATCAAGCAATACCTTCTAAGAACACTACCCTGTGAAATGACTGATACCCTTGATAATGTGTGGCCCGTTCCTACAAAATCCGGCTTAAACGTAGGCATACTTTTGAGAAATAGCATGCAAATGGTCTATGCAAATTTCTGAAATTGATTGATTGTTTGGATGTAGCTCCACACATCGTCATCGCCAGGTCAATAATTAGATTTGTACAGACGCAGCCTCTTTCACGCAAATCATAGAAAATATCCTTTTATTTTTGGTCTATGTTAAAACCTATTGTTGGACTTGCAGTTAAATATATGTGTTGAAATAATATGGTAATCTCTTGTCTATGCCTTGAACTTCTAGTATATGCTTTGAAGAAAAAAAAATCAAATTTTGCATGCGCAGATTGTAAAAATGAGTCATTATGGCAACGCTGCATTCGTAGTGATGATGAAACGTAGATTTTTATCGTAGGTTACAAGGTCGTGTGCTTAGCCTGAGTCGCTCGGCCTATCTCGAACAAAATTTTTGACACGAAGATATAGGGATGATGACGCTGTGCCCCATTATTACTGTTGTATGCGAGGAGGGACAAAACTTATGTAACACATTGTTCCTTTGACGCTAAAATTGATTTGCCGAAAGTGGGACTTTTTTTCAGACAAAGGGCTCGTAACTGAACCAGCAACATATAGTACAGTCATTGTGTTTTTGAGACCACAAAAGCAGAGGAAGTATAGAGAGTTGAAATCGATTCTCACACTGTAAAAATTTGACCGTAACTTTTACGGTAGAATACATGGCAACTAAGTTGCCAGCATTCTACCGTAAAAACGACGATTTTACATGTATTTCTCCGTATAATTAGCATAATTTTATCTACGGTATATTACCGTATAAGTACGGTAGAATGCCCATAATCCGGTATCAAATACGGTAAAAAGCATGTAAATTTTACGCTAAAATACCTGGGTAATCGTACATTACCGGGTGGACCATTGCCATGGTTGCAACGGCGCGGTGTGGCACTTGCTAGTGTAACAAGCTGAAATTTGTTCGTTTAGACTGCAACAAGGTGATTTGTCCAATTTTGTCATCTTCCAAGAGAGAACTACACCAGGAGTGCTCAATAGCTCATCTTAAGAAGGGTGAAATTGGACTCCGAAGATGACCGCGCTGGTGGTCTACCAATGAACTACGTACCCCCAAGACTAGGTTCCTGTGACCAGTCATTATCCGTAATGACATTGCACATCCCAGTTCCAGCAGTGCAAGCTCTGCTCAGCTGACTCTATCATAGCTGAAGGGTCTGCTAGGTAATAACGGGGCATTGACTTAGCACGCTGGTTTACGCCACTCATACCAGCTGTTCCTAGCCTGAAAGTAGGATGGAGTGCCCAATCTCTGATGATGGTTTAATTAAAGCCATGTATTATAACATTTCTGTAAAAATAGATTAGTATTTATTTTCCATAAAATGTTAGCTTTTACTGTCAGATATGTCCCCTTTAAATTTTGAGCCGAACAAGTGAGGTAAATAATAGAAAATTGGAATTTACTACTAGCGCCCATACATGTTACTCCCGCGGTTGTAATACGGTACGATCCTCTGGGTGTGTGTGTATGTGTATCCCGCACGCCGTGTACGTACTTATACGTGTTCGACTAATAATTTCAATCGTAATAATAAAACGCCGGTTCCATCGTTTTATTCAAAATCTCGGATTTTGACAAAACTACAGCAGCTAAAGTCTTGATTTTTGCAGAGTATCTTTATTGACTAATGTACATTACAATCGTGTAAAAACCAGAATTTAAATTTTTTTGAGGGCGTTCTCCTCAGCAAATGTTATAATATGGCTTTAAATCCTGAGGGAAGCGGGACGGTTGGGCGCCCTTAAAAGCGGTTTAACCCACCAGAGACTGGTCCTAAGTCCAGAGACCTCAGAGATTCCTGTTTCGTGGACGTCTGAGGATGTCCTTTTGAGCTCGCTGCACTTGAGCTTGTGTGTACGCAGGTGCTCGGGATCATTTCAGTTCATGTCAGCACTGGAATATGCTCTGGGGGAAGCGGGACGGTTGGGTGCCCTTAAAACCGATTTAACCCACCAGAGTCTGGTCCTAAGTCCAGAGACCTCAGAGAATTGATTGATACCTACCCAAGACAAGAAGATATGCAGTTCAAGAAATACTTCCCAAGACACCTTCAAAGAGGCATTATAATGGAGTGCTCATCTGTATAAGGGTGAAATAAGGCTCCGAAGGTGACTGCGCTGGTGCTCTACCAATGAATTACTTCTCTGTGATATATTCAACTGTTTGAGAAATTTTATATTATTATTATGAAAAGAACACGCATAGCCCATTCATCTCAGACCACGGTGCTGTACACTGGCTATAGAATATTAAATCACAAGTCAACAGCTATACAACTTTCTATATCTGCGTCAATAATAGAATATTGATTTGAATGGAATTGAATTGAATACATTTTCTAAATCTGAGTTTGTACACTCATCACCGAGCGATCTAGCGATCGGTTTCTAGCCAATCAGATAGGACTCCTTTTCTTGCGTTCGGAAAGGCGAGCTATCTTATTGGTGAAATACCAATCGCCCGTCGCTCGCCAACGGAGTATTAGGACGTGATTCATTTCAGGGAAAAATAATCATTTAGAGGCTGTCGACACTGTGCAGGACTTAGGCCTACTCCGATTGTCAATAATTGTGTTAAAGCCGCAGAATGAAACACCAGATGTGAAACAGTAGTCTAAAACATTTAGTCCTCATGATGCAGTCATGTCTACAGTAGAATTCACCACGACCTTTGCATGACTTAAACCCCATTAAAAGCTATTAAACCAAGATAACACTCATTGAAAACCAATGAGGTAGAAAGGATAGAGTGCCCTGCTCGCCGAATCAGTGAAGCAGGTTTGGGTCCCGGTTTGGGTGCTGTATAGATCACAAAGTTGAACAAATCATGTATTAAAACGCATTAAATTTCCCAGTATACCATTGTCTTTATCAAAAAATTGCTGAATTATAAAGGCAAACACGCCTGAATCTGGTATTTCATCAGTGTTGCCACGCTAAACAACTCTACCGCTTTACGAAATTTCGCCTTCAGTCGCCGTTCCTGTAGCGCTGCATGGCAACGGGCGAATGAACTAGATTTAGGAGCGTGCTTGCCTTTATTATTCAGCAATTTTTGATAAAAAATGGTACACAGTAAAGTTGAATATGCTAAAACAAGTAATTTATTTATTTTTATTAATCCATACATGCTAGAGTAAATTCAGTTTCCATTTTAGTTGTATTTAATGCTGATTTTGTTAGGTCCCTTCATTTCATAATGGCTTATTCAGTGTGTGATTGTCAATGAAACGGCAACGTACCAGCTCGAGCTCAGCGATCTATGTTTTTCTACGTCATTGTTGAAAACAGCTCAACTGATTAAATCATATCTTCTCTGGTTAAATACACACACCATATGTTTCTGCTTTACACGTACAATGGAGCAATGAGCTGGTATTATAAGCTATTATAGTTTCAGTTGGGTGAACGATTATAAAGCGAACGCTAGAGAACAATTCTGTGTGCGCTTTTGTTTACGAAATGAGACAATACGTGCTTATTGTTAACCAGCGTTCTTGAAAATGAGAAGCATGGTGGTTTGCAGACTTAACACGGTTTGGAAATAATTTCTTCATATGTGTTGGTGTTATCTGTCGTTTACATATCCTTCCTAAAACACCAAAGTACGAATATTTCCAAACATCTAAATTAGCTAAAAATTTAGGACATCTTACAAAACTATATTTTCTAGAATATTAGAAGAGTACTTTTAATATTGGCCGGTTATTTTTCACACAGCGACGTTAACTAGGCAAATCCCCATACTTCTAACGTACGCTATTTGTAGAGGTCACGCGTCAATGGTAAGAGCACTGTGTATTGTGTATAGGAAAACGGACAGTAACTGCAGTATGTACTATGTAGCACATTGTAGGGCGAATTGGGTGGCCTAGCTGGAAACCAAACCCAAACTGTAAGACTATCCACGTGCTCCAGGTGAAATTTACATCTACTCGTGTTGCTCTCTTGACATTTCCCTGGGAAACAAGAAATAGCAATTTGTGACTTTTATATTAAGGCGTTGTTTGATGAAAAAAAAACTAGATAAAAATTCTTTAAAAAAGCTAACCAATATATTATTGTATTCCAAGGTGACCTTTATCACAAGATATCATTTCATCAAATGACAGCTAGCTCAAAAACACTTAAGCTTAAGAAAATTGATTGACAACGTAGATAAATGAAATCCTGCTATTCTGTAAACAGCATCTTCAGTTCATAACACATGCACTTTAAGATTCACCTCGGTGAGAATACTTTTTATCATTATTTAAGTAAATTATGACTATTAAATAATTTTTTACAAGAACCACTCTTTAAGGGGGTACTACACCCCTCGATAAATTTGTGTCTATTTTTGCATTTTTCTCAAAAACTAATAACACAGCGGTAACAAAAGTTACGTATATTATAGGGCCAAGGAATCCAATTACTACACTTGAATTTCAGTGACCCATGACAAGCGGTTCATTATTTATGATAAAAAAAGAGGTACCGCTAGGATGTACCTCATTTCCAATCATATACACTGAACCGCTTGCCTTGAGTCACTGAAATTTTAGTATGGTAATTGGATTCCTTGCCCCAATAATATACATAACTTTTTGTACCAGTGTATTATTATTTTTGAGAAAAATGCAAAATAATCACAAATTACCACAGGATGTAGTACCCCTTAATGTGGAGAAAATGCTACAAACTTGAAAACATGCGCGAATTTCTTCATTAACAGAATTCTAATTCTCGGGAAAAGCTTGTGCTTTTCCATTTAATACACCCACATGCACCTAATGGTAAATATAATACTGTGCATGCTGTATGAGAACAACTAGCGATGGATATCCACATATTTTATCCTTATGTTAACCTCGATGATCAACTTACTCCTGATATTTTCAACACGCAATCGTTTGGAATGAATAAATAGATGATACACAGCGTCATCAGCGTCTTCGTGTCAAAAATTGCCGTGATAGTACGGCGAATCCTCTCGTTTTTCAACAGCTACGCATGGCGATTTTGTCCGAGATAGGCCGAGCGACTTAGGCTAAGCATACCATTTACACGATATGAGATTCCACAGAGCCTGCCACAGAGTTTCTATTCTATGTTTTTACGATTTGCGTATGATCAGTATCCCATATGATATTGCTATTACAAGGGTATTGCTATTACAAAGGTAAAACCCAGGTTTTATTTCCAATACACTAACTGGAAATGCAATACACTAATTAGCAGGGACTGCTGTTTGCTGTGGATATATTTTACTGCATTAAGAAGAAGAAGAAGAAGAAGAAGAAGAAGAAGAAGAAGAAGAAGAAGAAGAAGAAGAAGAAGAAGAAGAAGAAGAAGAAGAAGAAGAAGAAGAAGAAGAAGAAGAAGAAGAAGAAGAAGAAGAAGAAGAAGAAGAAGAAGAAGAAGAAGAAAAGAAGAAGAAGAAGAAGAAGAAGAAGAAGAAGAAGAAGAAGAAGAAGAAGAAGAAGAAGAAGAAGAAGAAGAAGAAGAAAGAAGAAGAAGAAGAAGAAGAAGAAGAAGAAGAAGAAGAAGAAGAAGAAGAAGAAGAAGAAGAAGAAGAAGAAGAAGAAGAAGAAGAAGAAGAAGAAGAAGAAGAAGAAGAAGAAGAAGAAGAAGAAGAAGAAGAAGAAGAAGAAAGACAATAAGAGGTTTTAGTTTATTTTACAATCAAATCAAAAATATAATTTGGAACAAAAAAATATTTTAACCTAATTCATCACTAATTTCAACAATGTATGAAGTGTTGTTTACCCAAACCAAAAGAGATTTCCAATAATTGGTCTTTTAACAAGATAATACATATAACTTGTAGTTTTGTACTGCGTGTGGAAATATTAAAACTATTGCTCTTAAATTGACGTATTTTACTTTCTTGCGATATCGCAATGGAGTAGTTTGCAGTCACGATGCAGTGCGGCAACGCACCGCATCGCAAATGCGGTGTAGTATGAACGGACCTTAAAGGCAATAGCTGCCATGCAGACAATGTGCATTCTAGCTATTGCAGATATGCCTTTCTTGCACTCCACCTTGGAATTATCTGGCCTTTACATTCGTTATAATTGGAGACCGAATTAAAAAGACTACTTTGCCAATAACGAACTGTCAATCAGACCAAAATGCTGTACTGCGCAGGCCAGCAACCAATCACGCCGCGCCTTTGCACTGACGTCAGACGCAAACTAGTCTTTTAAATTAGGTCTTCAATTATTATATCCTTTACGCGAACGTTATGATGAAAGCATTGATATTACCTCTTCTCCCTGCCTGCCCCTACAAATAATAAAACAATTTTGGGACTCTAAGCTTAGGCTACTTTATAAAAGGCACTTTATTTATTTAATGCCCACGTGATCCATGTCCACCGGCCGCCATACGAAAGACCACCATGTGATCAGTTGATGTATCAACAATGTAACCAATATCATTACTCATAAATTTATACAGCTATTTTATTACACATTGGTATCAACGGAAACTCTTACACTGGAGAGATTGCGATTTCCAAACGCCGTGATTGTACGCCCATCAATCTATTCAAAACCACTATCCTGTATCGAAGCGAGGTCGCGTATTAACCCAGTTTTGAAGATTTTGCACGTTCAAAATGAACGTGGAGCGAAATTTGTCCATTTCACAATATGTTAAAGGCAGTCAAGAATAATGAACATACGAAGAAAAGTCTAATTATTATTATGATCCTTTTTGTTTATAACAAATCATTATAATAAAACTACATTTGATCATTTATACGCGATGTTCATACGCAGAAATTTTCCATTGAAATGTTTGTGATCCTTTCCGTATAAAAAATGACATTGCGATTTCACATTTTGGACACCAACGTCGTATAAAACGCACTGGTCGCGTTGAATTATTCTGATTTTTACAGCATGTCGAGGTTCATGCAACGCGCCTAATTTTCACCACGAAAAAGCGTCATTTTGAAAGTAAAGTCATGATATATGGATGCATCGGACTTTAACCCTAACACCCTAAAATACCACGATGAAAAATTAAGCGCATGTGTGAATCCCAGGGTCTGCGATGACACAATCACCCTAAGTGTTATACCGTAAACGTTCGCCTAATGGCGCTCTTGGGTTCCTTAGCCCTGGGGTAAATTTCATGTACAAATAGAGAGCTCACTCCTCTAAAAACCCCAACTAGAATTAAGGGTATGTGCCCTTATTTGCTGGTGTGATTTTTATGGGAAGGAACTTTAAGTATGTGTCTAAAATTCCAGTTATGTCAAGAGAGCCCACAGCGCCATTAGGCGAGCGTTTACGGTATGCTCACAGAATTGCTGCCCGGGCAGCGATAACCCGTGTAGCTACCGGTCCGTGATCGTGTGGTTGGCATGCGGGAGGTCAAAGGTTCGAATCCCGGGGTGCCAAGTGACTTCTTTGTTCATCTTCTCTCCTTTTTCGTATCTTCTTTAACTTCCGATATCAAAAATCAGGGTTAAGTGTTAGGGTTAATCTACCAAAATAGTTGTTTTTTGGCAACATGCTGAAAGTAGGCAGAGGAACCAGTGACCATTAAATTTTCAATCGCATCGCCCTCTAGTGACCAGATCAGATGCTAGTCTTTGTTCCAGTCGCATTATTCTCCTTCGTGACGAATGAGCACAATCCAGCTTGGAACCGAAACTATTTAACGCCGTTTTGAACGTCGTATAAACGCACCGTCCACGCATCACGTATGTAACATCGCAATATACTAACACTACGAAGTTGCAAATCTTGTCAGACAAGTCGCATCTCCATAGCTGACTTGCTGTCTACATTGTCTAGAAGCTCGCCCATCTGGGCACGCACACCGACATCGCCCGGTTAATAATTACATTATACAACCAGAGACACTGAAATGAATACACGGGATCGACACACGTAAATGTGCTATGCACGATTGATATTCAGACGATAAATCTTTGGATACCGGGGTGGAAAATGATGAATATCTCCCGTAAATGATTTGGTATAAAGAAACCAGATGTGGTTCCTTTCACTTGAATATATATTTTGAACAGATATGATAGTCGTTAGTTTGCGCTTTGAGAGAGTAGCTTGCGTCTTGAGCTGAAAAAGTGACCAAAATTCAAGATTTTAAATAGCGCAGCGTAGACCCTCGTGGAGGTAGTCTCGGGCCAGACTGTATGTGGCTATCACGAACATACAGGATCGACGAGTGTCAGACCGACTGACACAAACTGGCTGTGTAGGAGACTATCGTAGAGGCAGTCTATAAGCAGATGACAATGGCGAATGTATTGTGATGTGCCCTGAGTAATTTAATTTGATGATTTATCTTTGTTTACAAAGTTACATGAGTGATGACATTTTGGGAATTCCCTCTCAAATTGAGCAAAACAAGTTGAATCATATCTAATTTGGAATATTTGGAAACCCCCTGAGGTTGTAAAGTGAAGATGACATCATATATGGGATTCCCCTCAGGAAGTGATGTAATGGGATTTCCCCTCAGGAAGTGATGTAATGAGAAAGGTTAATGTTATAATTAAGGCTTGGGAATTCCCACAATCACATTGACTATTAATATTTCAGCTGCTTGGTATATAAGAAAAGGTAAACATATTTCTTCACAGTTTATAGTGTTGATCTGGGCTAGCTAGCTAATATGCTTACAGTCCAATTCCTTCAAAGAAAGGAAATTTGCAAACCAGAAATATTTTATGTAGTCAAAGTACTACTATTTACCAGTGGTGTCGGAGAAGATCTAGAATACGTCAAAGAACGTACTTCTTCCAAGAAAGGAATATATATTCTTCTGTCGACTTGCTGAAGTCTGGTGTTTTGATTCAACGCAACTGTCAAAATAAGTGGGGACAACTGCATCGCAGTCCTGCTTCCTGAAGATATTGTGTGAAAGGTGGAAATAGCACCAAGTTTGGAGAAAGCAGCGCAAGGAGTTTAGTATTGGAGAACGGCGCAAAGAGTAAAGTGATTTGGAGAACTGCGCAAGGAGTTTAGCATTGGAGAACGGCGCAAGGAGTTTAGTATTTGGAGAACTGCGCAAGGAGTTATAAACGCGTTTGGAGAACGACGCAAGGAGTTTAGTACTTGGGAGAAAGTAGCACCATTTTCGTATGAGGATTTTATACGCAAGGATTTATAAACGCAAGTGTACAATGGATTTCGCTGATTTTCGCAGGACAAGTGAGTAAGAATATATTACATCAGTCGTCCAGAACATTGCAAGAACTTTATGATCACCAAGAAGAAGAATGCTGGCTAAGTACTAAATAGATAAAGAGTGATTATATTTGATTATTGTGTATGTGCATTTGTTGTCATATATTATACCAATCATAACGTGCTTTCAATTAAAGACTTAGATTTTGTTAGCTTAATCCAACAGTGTATTTGTGTTGTGCATTCGTGTGAGTTCGGGTAAAAGGTGATTTTGGCCTTGAGTCAAGTACGACTCGTAACAGTATGCTCGCTGACCGTACAGAGGTCAGTCACAGGCTAATGTCATTAGCCTTAGTCGGATGTCCTTCAGCCCACTATGCATTTAAAAACTATTAAACAGGTGGGAACACAATGGCCATGCGTGGCTGTGGATTCAACCTACCATGGCATTTTCTGCCATGAAGATATCGGGGCGATGACACTGTGTCACGTAGGTATTGAATAAATTCTAACATTCCATAAAGTATCACCCTATAAGTCTACTGTTTTCCAAGCAATCACACAAATAGCCTTTGACAAAAATATTTTTCTGCAGAATGAGGAAATCTGTAAACATATACAGGATATTTGCTACACACTTGAAGGGAAATACAAAAGAAACAAAACAAACAGTGCATGGCACTATACCGGTACCGGTCTATTCACGTCAGAATCAGTGACGAAAAAGGAAGTCAATCTGGTAAAAGCTGGTGTGGCGGATAACAATAGCAGTGAAAAGGAGTCAAGGAAACAGTGATATGCCCGGAGAGGGAAAAATGAAATATTATCCGAGTTGTAAAAAATACATTAACTTTAAAAACTAGTGCAAAATCCGTTACAAAAGCTACTAAAGATTTGAACCCAGCCAGGATGCGTATAACGCGATATATCGAGGTTTTATTGATTTTAATTTCTTAGGAAGAGAAGGAGCACATATTATTATTAAGGCAACTGTTTAATTACATCGCTACATGTTTACAGCATCCTACTGTGAAAATTGTAGAAAAGTAGGAACATGCATTTCAAACAAATTGGCTTACTAAAAATGGGTGTGATAGCGCCCTCAACGAGCAACCTATCTATACAACTTATTATAACTCACCGGTGATTATAGAAAACGACCCTCAAATAAAACGCGCGTGTTTTTTCTTCAAATTGTGCATATCTGATGTATAGATGAACAGGTTTAATACTCATTTTACTTGAATGATTGAGAATATTCACAAACACAATCATGTAGATTCATCATCAAGTGATTTCGTCTGTATAGGCTATAGTCTAGTTGAAATTGATACACACCCTATGGAAGAAATTACCTGAATCTCTCACACGGTGTTGATTTTAAATGGCTTCGCCCATTCAGGTAACCCCCATTCAGTGGCGGCGCTACGGGGGGTGGGGGGCAAGGGGAAATTTCCCCGCAATATTTTTCTTGCCCCTTCAGTTTGCCCCCACCACTTTTGAGGCTAAAAACACCAAATTACGTAAATTTCCACTTTTGCGCAAAATTTGTCGATTGTGCCCCCGCCCCTGAAATTCATTTTCCCCCAAATCCCCCCCCCCCAAAAAAATCCTGGTGCCGCCACTGACCCCATTGAAATTGAAATTTACACTACCTGTGTGGAAGATTAAGGTCATGTCTACCATCAGAGGATGATTTAAGGAAGCCCCATCATGCACTGTAAAAGTGTTATCACTAGAGTTTCAACTGCCACTTTACTTTTCAAATCCCATTGAACTCTGTGCAAAAGATGTTGTTTTAGAATTGGCCGTGTGTCATTATTACTTGGTCGATTTCAGATCTAAAGTGATGTATGCATGAAGGATAATTCACACCTTCTGTAGATAACATAAAATGTGAAATCGACCAACTTTTGAAGGTGTTTTTATTGTAAATATATATGTCCAAATTCAAATTTAACCATGCACGTGTGTATGCAGTGGGCGGGCAGTGGTGTCATGTTCACTCACACAGCTGTGCTAACCGCAAGACTCTGGTCTACCATAGTGGTGTATGGATTTCCACAGACCATGGAGGTAGTAGAGAAGGAGAAAGCTCGCACACATTCTATTGTACAATCATAATTGCCGCCCTTTGAGGTTTCCAGATCAACGTTTTGATTATGTAACACGATTATCACTTATAATCTTTTGTGTTGTATACATGCATGGTCCATGGAGGTAGTAGAGAAGGAGAAAGCTCGCACACATTCTATTGTACAATCATAATTGCCGCCCTTTGAGGTTTCCAGATCAACGTTTTGATTATGTAACACGATTATCACTTATAATCTTTTGTGTTGTATACATGCATGGTCGCACACTTGTGTGCGCTATAAATATGATGAAACAGCATAAGTCATTCTAACTTGATGAAAAGGATGCACATTATGCTTTACATCTCTTTTATTGGCTAGTTTAAAAGAGGGCTCAGGACGCGGTTTATTTTGAAACCTCGGGGGAGGAACAATTGTTAAAGTTTTGGGTAAACAAATAAAATCGGACCAACCCGGGCAGTACCGGGCAACACTGAGATACATCTCGTTTGATGGGAGTATAATTCAACTCATCAATGCGCAATTTATTTTAAAAGGTATATCTGTCTCTATTGTGTATACAATAGGATTCACGTAATGAGCTTAACGCGAGCTCACTCCTTCTCTACTACCGTCATGGTCTGTGCAGAGAAGATGTAAAAGAAGGAGATAGATCCAGCTATCCTCAAACAAAATATGTGTGTTGCCGCTCATTTAAAAGCAATCACGCTATTTAGGTTTAACAATAAAATACAACAAAGGGGTTCGAACCCATGACGGGTGTGATACACAAGTTGCTGCTTACTGGTTTTAGGGAAAGGTCAGTGTCTGTATACCATCAATACCATGCATACCATGCATGCAGATCCTAACATCCAGTTTATTTCAAATAAAATATGACCGAAGTTCCATGGCAAATAATAATTTTGCACGCTTGGTTACGCTTTCAACCTCTACGATTTATGATACAGATTATTTTCAATTATCAAAATATCTTTATTAGGTTTGCAGGAAATGACAGGAAAATACATTAAAAAAATAAAATATAGATGATCAAAAATCATCCCGTTTCTAACAAAATCCTAAAACACTCTCCTAAATAATTAATATATATTCCAAAATGGGCGGATTTTTTTGGAATATTTACAAAACTACATTTCTTTCTTATAGTATCCACGTGCGGTATCCCTGCAGAGTAACATCAGGTTCTTAACACACACGTGTCATACTTTCAAGGAATTATCTATAGAAACATTGGATATGGTTTCAATTCTGGAGTGAAAATTAATCAACCGTAGTCGGCAAGGCACATCACATCAAAGGCTACTTTCAAGTAGATGTGTAACTACTTGAGAATAAAGGACTATGAATAGGTGCGACAGGATAACCTACGGGATTATCTCAAGGATATAATTCCGTTCTTCCTCCTTCTTTTTCAACTTTCCTGGTCTGTGCATGAAGGTAGTAGAGAAGGAGTGAGCTCGCGTTAAGCTCATTACGTGAATCCTATTGTATACACAATAGAGACAGATATACCTTTGATCTAATGATCATCGCCGATAATTTCTGGAATGACTCCGTCTCATGGGGATTCATATTTAGTAACAAGTAAATCACGTATGCGCAAAACATGTATTATGGATGCGCATACATTTACTTAGCTGTTGAACTTGAATATTCATATTTCATTTAATATATGATGTTTTTTACGATTAATATGTTGAAACATGTTGTTCCAGAATGTTTCTAAACAGTTTATTATGGAATAGTGCAGTTCACACACATTTTAAGGACGGGTAAAATTGTTTTAACCACTGTTTTAAAAATACGAAGATCTTATTAAAATAAATTGCGCATTGATGAGTTGAATTATACTCCCATCAAACGAGATGTATCTCAGTGTTGCCCGGTACTGCCCGGTTTGGTCCGATTTTATTTGTTTACCCAAAACTTTAACAATTGTTCCTCCCCCGAGGTTTCAAAATAAACCGCGTCCTGAGCCCTCTTTTAAACTAGCCAATAAAAGAGATGTAAAGCATAATGTGCATCATTTTCATCAAGTTAGAATGACTTATGCTGTTTCATCATATTTATAGCGCACACAAGTGTGCGACCATGCATGTATACAACACAAAAGATTATAAGTGATACTCGTGTTACATAATCAAAACGTTGATCTGGAAACCTCAAAGGGCGGCAATTATGATTGTACAATAGAATGTGTGCGAGCTTTTTCCTTCTCTACTACCTCCATGCACAGACGAAGGTGTTATGCACTGCTAACGTTTCCACTTCAATCAAAACGAGCTCGGGAGCTGGCTCTTGCTTGTTGTTGTGCGTTTCCATGATAAGCTCTTCGTGAATACAAATAAACTATGGTGGACTCGCGAAAAGGTGAAATAATGAATAAAAGTAATGAACAGTGATGTTTTCCATTTTGTTAACTGGACAACACCAAACATATTTAGAGAAAACGTAGCTATAGAAAGCTAATGTTGAAATCTCACAGTTGATTCAATTAATAACAATGCTGACCACTGATCAAAGTCGTTCAAATATGGTTTTTGCGATTCCTTAAAATACAGATCGAGCCTTAAAATAGCCTTTCTGTTGCAAACAAATTTGATGTATATATCTCCAGAGACGCTTATGGCAAGTATATTGCACAATAGAACAGAAAAACCTGGTTTTTCGTCGATAAACCTCGTTTTTCAATCGAAAAACCAGGTTTTTGAAATCGAAAAACCAGGTTTATCAATTCGATTGTCAGAGTTTTTTGATAAACTTGGTTTTTCTGCTGATAAACCAGGTTTATTAAAACTATGACAATCCAATCGATAAACTTGGTTTTCGATTTGATAAACCTGGTTTTTCAATCGAAAACCAGGTTTTTCGAATTTGATTGTCATAGTTTTGAGAAACCAGGTTTATCGGCCGAGAAACCTGGTTTTCACTGATAAACTTGGTTTTCAATTCGATTGTCATAGTTTTTATTGATAAACCTGGTTTTCAATCAAAAACCAGGTTTTCGAATTCGATTGTCATAGTTTTTGAAAAACCAGGTTTATCGACCGAGAAACCTGGTTTTTCGCCGATAAACTTGGTTTTTCAATTCGATTGTCATAGTTTTTTTTGATAAACCTGGTTTTTCAATCGAAAAACCAGGTTTTTCGAATTTGATTGTCATATTTTTGATAAACCAAGTTTATCGACCGAGAAACCTGGTTTTTCCCTGATAAACTTGGTTTTTCAATTCGATTGTCATAGTTTTTTTTGATAAACCTGGTTTTTCAATCGAAAAACCAGGTTTTTCAAATTCGATTGTCATAGTTTTTGAAAAACCAGGTTTATCGACCGAGAAACCTAGTTTTTCGCCGATAAACTTGGTTTTTCAATTCGATTGTCATAGTTTTTTGATAAACCTGGTTTTCAATCGAAAACCAGGTTTTTCGAATTCGATTGTCATAGTTTTTGAAAAACCAGGTTTATCGAATCGAATACTATACGCTTGCACTCCCCGATTGCACTTAGGCTAGATCCTCCAGGCCTCGAATACCGGTACTCACGCACGGCCGCTTCACTGTGTTGTATTGAGGACTGGAGCAGGGCCTGGACTGGAGCAAACAACGTTCGAAAATATGAATATTGAGTAGATTTTGATTACGTCATTGATTTCAGAGACGGGGAATATAAAAACAACAGACGCTTATGAAGCCGAGTGGATTTGCTGATTTATTGTGGTTTGTACGCTACATAGGCCTACAAGGAGCTTGAAAACAAACTGTCGAGTACCACAACTTCGTACACGCATCGATTCCCCCTGGTACTGTACATTCCATGCCAGCAAATTTTCAGCAATTTTCCGTCCGCCATTTAGTGATAAATCATGATGTGCTTACAGGTTTTTAACATGATATTGGTAGGATGGATGTGGAATCTTCAAGGGGTATATGTAAGAGCACCTTTACCAAATCGGCAGGAGCGATGAAATACCAGATTCAGGCGTGCTTGCCTTTATAAAATGGGGACGGAAAAAGAAGAAAAAGAGAAAAGAAGGGAAGGAGAGGGAGAAAGAGAAGGGAAGGAGAAGGAGAGGGAAGAAAAGGGAAGGAAAAAGGAAAGAGAAGGGAAAGGAGAGGAAGAGGAGGAAAGGGAAAGAAAGAAAGAGGGAGGGAGAAGAAAAAGGGGCAGAAGGGAGATTTAACCCAAAATATTTCGGCTCACTCGCTACGCGCGCTCGTTATTTACCAAAACAAATAGACTCGCGTGCTACGCACACGCGATATTGCGATAAAAAAGAATAGGGACGATAACGACGTTTTAGGGACGATAAAGACGTTTGCCCCCTCGGACTGACAATGCTGGCTACGCGCCTGTTTGTGTATCTATACAGCACCCAAACCGGCTTCACAGATTCGGCGAGCAGGGCGCTCTATCCTTTCTACCTCGTTGATCACACCATGCCCGCGCGCCATGAAATGTGTCGCCATTACTAATGGTTTGGAAATTCCGGTTTTTCGAGGAGCATTCGATTGTCATACAATGTAGTTTTTGATAAACCTGGTTTTTCGAATTCGATTGTCATAGTTTTGAAAAACCAGGTTTATCGACCGAGAAACCTGGTTTTCGAATTCGATTGTCGTAGTTTTCAAAACCAGGTTTATCGACCGAGAAACCTGGTTTTCGTCGATAAACTTGGTTTTCAAATCGATTGTCATAGTTTTTTGATAAACCTGGTTTTCAATCGAAAACCAGGTTTTCGAATTCGATCGTCATAGTTTTTGAGAAACCAGGTTTATCGACCGAGAAACCTGGTTTTTTGTCGATAAACTTGGTTTTTCAAATCGATTGTCATAGTTTTTTTTGATAAACCTGGTTTTTCAATCGAAAAACCAGGTTTTTCGAATTCGATTGTCATAGTTTTTGAAAAACCAGGTTTATCAGTGAAAAACCAAGTTTATCGGCGAAAAACCAGGTTTCTCGGCCGAAAAACCTGGTTTTTCACCGAAAAACCAGGTTTCTCGATCGAAAAACCAGGTTTTTCGATCGAAAAACCAGGTTTATCTACGAAAAACCAGGTTTTTCGGTTCTATTGTGCAATATACTTGCCATAGACGCTTAGGGTCAGGCAATCGAGTATGCATATAAGCGTTATGCAGGTCAAACTCTGTGTCCACTTTATATTTGTAATTGATTTGAGTTTGTATGGATCAGGTTTTTCTTATTAACAATTTTTCTTATACAAGTACAAGGATGGTACGTTTTTTCTACATCCAGGTTAATACATGCTAGTGATGTAAGGTATAAAATATGCAATGAAACAAAATAAGCATAACAGATAAAGAGATCATATTTAATATAAAATCATAAAATCATCACCTCTGTTATTTGTACTCCTTTTTAAAGCACACAAAATACTTTAGCAAACAGGTCTGTCTGTACTGTGAGATTTACTGTGAGATATTCTGTACACTATATGATGACGTAAATGGAATTATGAAGTACCGTCTCCATTTTAATTTTTAAAATCTAATATTTTTTCAAGTGTCCCAGTCGATCCATCTTCTGTTCTAGATTATTATGTTGATTCTGGTTCTATTTCAATCATGTCAATGTGCGATGTCCTTTGGGATACCAAACTGTTTTTCAAGTGTTAGTATGACGTATTTGAAGCTATTTAACTTTAATAGTCCCCAGTGAAAATCAATTACATGTTTTTAATGAAAGGAAATACACCATTTAATTAAAAGAAGAAGAATAGAATACAAGATTACGAAGGGCTCAAATTAGCGCAGTTAATAGGGCATCAAACGTCACTTTACGTCAGTGCGAGAGGCCCCTAGTTCGATCCCCTGTAAGGTTAACAAAAATGTTCTCGTGAAAATGATTGCGATAGCTTGAAATTTCCCTTGACAAGGAAGGAACTACAGTAAGCCAAATAATTTAGGTACCAGTTGCGTTCACCCCTGTATATCCTCAATAAAGACAAATATGTCAAAATTAAAACAAGCAGCCAATACCTGTATTCTTTAGCTCTGATTTAAGACCTTATTTGTTGAAATTGGTTGAGAATTAAAGAAACGGTGATCTAAAACCTAATGAAGAAACGAAATCAAAAGTAAGTTGCACTTTTGAGTTCTAATCAATGAAAGCACGACGCTAGTTTTAACATGCTAATCAATGGAAGCACGGCCATAACCCTAAACCCCACCTTAAACCCAAACCTATCGTAGAGTGAAGTCCCCGATTCTACAGCATAGTACACGACCAGATTCCCACTGCTGCCGCCTCCAGTGCTACACTGCTGCTCAGCTACTTCATCGGTACTCCAGAGTACACACATCGGAATGATACGTTCCAGCACAAACAATATTACTAGATTATTACTGCACTGGTACTCTAGAGTAACTGAACAGCAGTGTACATCTGGGGTTGGCGGTAATTGGAATCTGGTAGTGTATTAATAAAGTATTTCATAACAAGAAAGCAAGTTCTTATGACTTTTGGTTGGAGCTGTGTATAGTCTGCGGCTGGCATCCACCGACCTATGCGTGACCGCTGGTCGGGCTGCTGTCCCCTGCTGTTAGCCTTACAGTCACGCGATTTGATGAGCTTGTTATAGGTGACGGGTAGAAGGTGGCGTCCCTGGTCCCTGTTGAGGTCACCATTGCTGTTATGAATTTCTCATCTTCGGTGCCAGGCGTTCTTTGTATTCCGAGCGCGAGCACTTGTCCCAATCAATTTGATTTGATCAACAGAAGCAGGTGGTCGTTCATACTCGCAAAGTCTCTTCATTAAAGGCATAGTACTTTCGCTTACGTAATCATTGTAATGTACAATCATCGCAATTGATGCCATAGCACTGATCTGCTTTGTTTAACTTGTCGGTGGGATCTTCGGGTGTCACAAAGAGGTGGCGGAACCGGGGTGGCGGAGGTTTGATTGAGCAGCGATCTTAGAAGACATTGAAGTCACTTTGTGACACCCTGCACATAGCGAAGGGTGACGCTACCGCAGTGTTGTTGATCTGCGGCGACTGCTGCGTTTGTTACTTTTGTATTGTAATTGGCAGTGTCCTCGTTCGGTTTCCTCATTGAGTCCTTCATGGTGATAGCCCTGTCAAGTAAATTTATTTATTTTATTTATTTATTTTATTTTATTAAAGTACGGACCACCATAGTCTGTGTTGTAGGGGGTGATGGAAGCAAATCAAGCAAGGTTTATATGCGCTGGCTGGTATGAGTGGGCTTGAAACTGAACAATAGCAATTATTGAGCAAGGTGATAAAAATAGACATCAAAACAAGTCTTAATGCGCCAGTCTTTTATTTATAAATAATCATGATATGAAAGCCATTGGCACTAACAGGGTCAACAAATCGCTGTAGACATAGTGATATAACAGGATTCATTACCATAGAGACCGCTCCACACTATTTTTGAATGTATTGCCCTGCACTATAAGCAAGCTTCACCATAGGCATTATAAATAACTAGACCAATTGGATTTTGAAGAGCTGGAGATTAATGGTTACATCTATGATGTTGTTTTTACCAAATTATTTGTATCAAACAATAACGAATATCTGCACATATCTTTCCATACCTGTTATACATGTATTGTGAAGTACCAGATAGATGTGCTGTTAGTTAGATATGTTTGGAAAATATTTCTGCTGATAACCCCATGTTGACATTGGCTAAATAAGCTGTAGTTTTTTGGTTTTTTTCCGAACCGGTGACAATTATTGTCGCTAATTCGCCATTTTCAGTAATTTCACGACGACTTTTTGAGGTCATCTAGTTGACTTTCTTAACACTACGTTTTTGTAAATCCTAATTGCACTCGGCCCTTTGAAAATTAAACTTCAACGTACGTACTGCGAAAATTCCTGACCTCCAGCGGCGACCGAGTTTTGGAGGTACCTGTTTTTTCTGATCGTTGGTTCGGTGCGCGGTGTCTGAAAACCAGAGGCGTAATGACATGGCAGTCTGCCGGTTGCTATCAGTGTAGCGTCATGTCGTTTAGAAAAAAAAATACATTCCCATTACGTAATTACGAACCGTGGACCTTCTTTCAATGTAAACAAGAAAACTTATTTTTTGAGAACCAAAATTGTGGCGAAATTGCCCGTGGAAATTCATATCTGTTTAATTTAAAAAGTATAATAAAACGGATTCGAACCGGCGATCTTCGTAATACTAGCACGACGATCTAATCAATTGGGTTACAGAGGCACGCTGGAGAAGAGCTGAAGATAT
This sequence comes from Amphiura filiformis, assembly GCF_039555335.1. Taxonomy (NCBI): domain Eukaryota; kingdom Metazoa; phylum Echinodermata; class Ophiuroidea; order Amphilepidida; family Amphiuridae; genus Amphiura; species Amphiura filiformis. The sequence goes on along the minus strand of NC_092636.1, from coordinate 7,387,238 downwards.
AAATCTATAGGTATTAGGTTCGAAGGTTTTTTCAACGTTTCTATGCGCTGGCTGCTTTGGGGAAAGATTAAAATTTGTTCATCCTATCAACCCAGAGAACTAAGTATAATGTGCGTTTGAATAACTTTCATACCTATAGGAATGCGACGAATTTCATTCGAACCTTATACCTATAGATTTATATTCGCCGGTTCGAATCCGGCCAGATGCACTATTTTTTTTCAACGTTTATATGCGGTGGCTGCTTTGGGGAAATATTAAAATTTGTTCATCCTATCAACTCGGAGAAGTAAGTATAATAACTTTCAAAATCAACACTTGTATTCTTAACTCAAGTTTTAAGAGAATGCAATCCAAATGCCAATGTTACAAAAGATTCGATTGGATTCAAGGTTGATTAGGTCTCGCGTCATACCTGTAGGAGTTCTCTGTAAACGATAGTCTGAAATACTTGATTGAAACGCCTTTGTCGCCATATTATGCAGTTACTTATTGTAAAATACTTTACACTCGGTGTAATTAAAAATCAATCGTAATACAGCCTGTCAAAATAAAAGTGCAACCATAGGTATCTCCTCAAATACCTTTGGTGCAACCAATAACGGCTTTTTTGTGCTCATGTTGCAGATTAAGGTTGACGCAACAGCTGTTATTAATACCACCCAATAGCTAACACTTTCAGCTTTCCAATAACACTATATATTAATTCCACCAGTTTGTTGTTGTTTTGGTGAGACACGGGTCAAACAGATATTTTCTCCGCTTTTGATGAAAATGATCTCAAATGTGTTTTGCCTCGTAATAGCAATAAAAATAGTTTGCGTCTAACGTCAGGGCAAAAGCGTGATTGGTTACTGACCTGCGCAGTGCGGCATTTTTGGTCTGCTTGACAGGGCGTCATACGCAAACTAGTCTTGTTTTAATTCGGTCTTCAATAATATCTAGGTAAGAAAACATATGTGGTAATGTAAGCTATTCATTATTCACGGTTGTTTGATGTGATCATTTATTAATGTTTCTAACAAAACATTGCATAATTTTCAATTCTAGACATTTACAATATCAACAGCTATCACATTAAAATACACATTATATTCTTTTCTTTGTCAAATGTTTCATCTTTGTCTGTCTTTTTGTGGTAATTTTTATTCTACAAACTGTATTTTTGTGTGCAAATTGAGGGCACTATTTACATATATTTTAAATTGAAATTTGCCCTCTATTATGAGTTTTTCCTGTAATTTCATGAAAAAAAAATAGTTTGAAAGTTTCCTTGCTATATCGTTAGCCTGCTACGCTAATTGCCTAAGTCATTTTTACATGTTTCTCATTTGCAATTTTTATTTTCTGAGTAATAAACCCATAATTAATCAAATTTCCAGCCACATTCTTCATCAACTTTTGGAATACATCAAAGGAGATGTATTTACACAAGTTAATGAAAAATGCGGCTGGAAATTTGATTAATTATGGGTTTATTACTAAGAAAATCTAAATTGCAAATGAGAAACATGTAAGAATGACTTAGGCAATTAGCGTAGCAGGGTGACGATATGTTACTCATTTGTATGATATTTGTATGTCTTTATACAAGTGTCTACCAATTGTAAAGATGCAAACAAGATTTAAAATAAATAGCGCCATCAGTGTTCAACTTTGCTTAAAAATGAATACATTTATACATGCCATTAAAGAACCGACAATTTTCATCAAAATCAGAGGAAATGTTCCATAAGTTGTAAATAGGTCAAGCTATATATTTTTTGATTCCTTTTGACCAGAGGAATATTTTGGATTAATTGTGGATTAACTTTGGATTAATTTTGAATTTTGACCCTTATTTTTTTACGTTGCCCTCCCAATTCTGGGATTATACAAATTGATAACACTTTCTAACGTATATTTTTTCCTTAAAGTGACCGACAAGGATATGCCAATAATGCTGTTGCTGTATTACCTTGGGATCGATTGATTCCCAAATCTGCTATGCTATAAAACAACATAAAGACTTCACAAAAGGTAACGCAGCCTCAACATAGAGATTCATTGAGTACATGGTGTATCAACATGATTGGCAACCTGCAATTTTGATGTTTATTGCAAAGCTCGTCTCTTCCAAAGGCAACATTGAATACTCTTGAAACGTCCAGAAAACATAGTTTATGACTTACAATTAATCTACAAATTATTTGGATTTGGATCTTATATTGAATTTTGATGCGTCAGACTCATCCATTATCAATGAATGGGTACCAATCATTTTGATACAGCTTGTAGTATTATTGCGATCATACCAGAGACCCACTACTAAAATTAACATCACTTTCGGGTAGCGTTGTTAGCAACCAAGTTTCGCGGGAAAAGCAGTGGTCCAGTTCAGCTGTGATCAAGCCATCAGACAAGATGGCGAAAGCTCAGTTCCGTGAGCAATACATTTTGGATTTGGCTAACAAGTAACACAGCCGTTGCAAATACGCATATAGCTTAATCGTAATCGCTCTTAATCGTATTCAAAATATAATAACATAGAAATAAAGGTGAGTTTTTGTACGCACATTTTGATACCCCATTTGCCCAATTTCGTTAAAGTTTGGTAACTGGTAGGACTTATATTATGTTTATGAATACCCCGTATCTCCTTTGTTTACATGCATGGTTTGTTCCTTACAGTGAGAAAGTGAGTCGGCATTTTCTAGCACAATCCACTTGGGTGTGTGATAAATGTTATAGAGTGACACAGTATTCCAGGGTAGTTGTTATTGTCGTCGAAACACATAATTTAAAAACACTATTTAAAGGAATATTTTGTGATTATCACATCCTCGTTTTATTATATAATTATGTTTGAAAAGTAGGGGGCGAGGCTATGGATCACGAAATGCCCCTTTTAAGGGGGTGCTACACCCATTGCACTTTTTTTTGCATTTTGTGAAGAAATGAGAACAAAAATTGGCCAAGTAGTATGCAAAATGAAGGGGCAAATCTTCTCGTTCTATTGGTGGCATCGGTATCAATGTAGCTTACATGTTTTTACAGGTAGAAAGGGTGGTACATCACCGATGTTTTCAATTCACTTCATTTTGGAAAGCTTACTATCAACGGATTTCGTTAAAATTGTAGATACATGTTCCCAGCAAACACAGAACGTTTTCGACATCATTCGCAAAAGGTTATAAAAGGTTGTCAGAAAACGTTTAAATGTCGGCTTATATAAAGGGTATATTTGGAGTATAAAACGTTTTCATAACCTTAAAAAACATTTTTTGATAATCTACTGCTCAGCAAACAAAAATGTTTGACAGAAAACGTTTAAATGTCGGGTTATATAAAGGGTATAAAAACGTTTTAAATAACATTCCAAAAACATTCTTGAAAACTTGATACAAAACATTCTAAACAGAATGTTATTTGGGGGTTGAAAAAATATTTTGCGAAAAATGTTTGCCCAAAATATTTACAATAACGTTTTAAAAACGTTATCATGACCTTTATATAACCCGACATTTAAATGTTATTAAGAGGTTTTGAAAAAAACATTTTAAGAACATTTCTGCGTTTGCTGGGTTCAAATATTTTAACATAATGTTATTTAAGTGTTGACAAAATATTTGGCAAAAATGTTTGCAAAAATAGTTTAAAATAACATTTTTTGAAAACATTAAAAAAATATTGTTGTAGTGTGTTTTCATGCAAAACGTTTTAAAAGGTAATAATGACCTTTATATAACCCGACATTTTAATGTTATTAAAACGTTTTTACCTAAACCAAAAGCCAAAATATAACTTATTTAAAACGTTTTTAAACGTTAGTGTGTTTGCTGGGTTGCTAACGCATTAGAGAAATAATGTTGATATGTAAAATAGGAATAAGTGGTTCTTGATGACTTCATGAACTTGGTGATTTTCAGTGCTCCACACCTATCAACAAACGAACTGGTTAAAATGCTTCTATTTTCAATGTTAAGCGCTATATTTTGTATTTTTAACTAGCGACATTATTTCACTGAAACCTAATTAAGCCATAGGTAAAAAGTTTCCACAACCAAACCACAGTTATGTTGAAAAAAAAAATTGCATTTCTCTTCACCTATACCATCAGATTGGGTAGTTTTTCGTAAGCTTCATTTTTGTGATTTTGGTACCAATTTTACCTTTGGTTTGTCCAATCCATTTCAACTAGATAATTTAAATTGTACTCAGCATTTACATCCATTCCCAAGAAAAGTTATCCTGTCCATCATATCATTATATATCCAGTAAAAAGACAAACTAGACCAAATATCAAAACCAGGTGACCTACTAACCTGACCTATGATGACCTATAACCTTAGAAATCTCTTTTCCAATCAACACATGATAGAGGCTACACAGTATTAAATTTGCTATACCATTCATTGAGGAAGAGATATAGCATACCTAGTTGATCACAGTCTGAAGGATATAATTTATTTTATTCAAGTACTACTTGAATAGAATAAATTATGTTTTGTTATGAGTGAGGCACACATACTGAGTTACTGTAATCCCATAGTAACAGGTAAACAAAAAAGTATATAGGGCAAAAATGATATACTAAAATGACTTAAAAGTACTTTGTAGGTAGAGGTATTTTATAAGTTTAGGACAGGAGGTGATGACCATATTTATGTATTTCATAAATTTGCAAGAAAAAAAGAAGAGGGTACTGATGAAAATCAGGGTATTATACCCCCTTAAGTATTTTATTCATCGACATGAAAGGTGATACTTCAGACGTGATTGCAAAGATACGGCTTCATGTTGAAGGCACTGTGTGTTGAAGGTTACCAGTAATGCTTTTAAGATTATATTCCTTGCCTGACAGGGCAAAATATTAAAATGCTCGCCTTAAGAAACACAGATCATATATTATACATATCCGTACTAGTTTTCAGACAATTGTACTTTTCACTTAGTAATATTACAGGTAACAGTTACGTAACCTGATTAATTATCATATCAATGGGTGTACACTCTATTTGAATATATCGCCCTGCACTAGACGTTACGCCGTTCCACTGCACATAGATTATCAAAGAATAGGGATAAAGACCTGGATCGTAATTCTATAGAATATTCATATCATGCTGATCACTCGCACCTGTAAGATATGTGTCTTTGAAAAGAGCGGTATTTTATTCAATTATGATTGCAGACATACACAGGACATGAAACCTGCTAATAGTGTGCGCCCATTGCTATGGTAGTTATTCCGGTTACGAAATTACTTCTATGGCGAGTATCTCTTCCGAAATAATGAAAGCAATCGCTTTTTTTGTAATCTAATCCAATCTAAAATGCCCCGGAGGACAATGCAACATAGTAAACAATTGAGCAAGGTGATAAATATAAACATCAAAACAAGACTTAGCGCGCCAGTGGTTTATATATAAATAATGACATGTAACCGCTGGCATCTAACAACGTCAACAAATTACCTGCGTGGAGCACGTGTGGCCGAGTGGATAAGGCGCCCGACTCATAATCCATAGGTTGCGAGTTCGAGCCCCGCTCGTGCCAACGTGTTGTGTCCTTGGGCAAGGCACTTTATCCTCATTGCCTACTGGGGGATGGGGTGGGGTTGGATTGGATGTTTGTATAGTCAATGTCAATGTTGCAATACCGTAAAACCCCGTCTACAAGGATATACCTAAGAAACGCCCTCAATAAAATTGGTTGCTTGTTGTATTTGGAGTTTGAGCAAATATATACTGGCACTGGGTGGCTATGCATTCCATCTAAGTATGTTGTAACACCAATCAATTGTATTGACATAATAGTGCACAGCGCTATGTTGAACAAAGGGGAAGTCGTGCGATTTGTTTGTTAAAAGCAATTTCTCAATTGATTTCATTACATTGAAAAGTAAAGATTGAAATAAAACATGTTTTCATTTTTTTAAAGACCGTTTAGTGCCTAAAATCCAAGATGGCCGCCGTGATTGAAAATTTGCCATATTTTACTCATAAATTGCGCTTTAGTAGGATACAGAAGGGAAGTCCCATTCTAGGGTTGAGTACAAGAAGTTTTGAAGGTGTTTCTTTATAGATTTGAGGACGCTGAATAAAATGAGAGGGGTCTGCACCATCGAAAAGTGTGGGGAACTCTTGGTAGAGGGCGTTTTTCAAAATGGCCGCCAAAATCCCTTAAAATCACCATAACTTGGTCAGAGAAGCACCCATCAGCACGATTCTGATGTCTATACCAATGTTTTCAGGGTCAAGGAATCCAACAGAGTCATTTACAACTGCCTTTGACCTATCATTTCAAGATGGCTGCCAAAATTTCAAAATGGCCGCCAGTGAAAATTAATTTGGCTATATCTCGGGTGCAGAAAGTCCTAGAAGTATGATGCTGGTGTCTATGCCCATGTTTACAGGGTCTAGAAATCCATTGGTATAATCTAAAACAGCACAGGACCTTAAACCACAAAATTTAAAAATAACCACCACTAAAATGTAGAATTTAGCCTTTATCTTATCTTATTATTATTATTATTATTATTTATTCTTTCTTTATTGAGGGTAATACTGCTTCAGTGACAAGCAGTGCTTTTCAAGCAGGCCCTCATTGTATACATGTTATAGCAACAAAATATATTACGATACACAATATTTACAAAAATAGCATACAGTATAATGCATTTACAATACTAGTATTACAAATAGGTATAATTGTATCATCAACTACAAGATAATTATAAATACCATGATACAAAATACAGAAATGCAATAATTATATTTATACAAAAATCAAGTAAGCAAATGAACAAAATGTGGATAAAGACAGGCCTAAATTTCTTTAATTTTTGACTGAAATTGGCCTAAAGTCATATTTTCCATCTGAGCTCTTACTGTCGGTGGCAAAGAATTCCATGCATAGGCTGCCCTGACGTGAAAAGTACGTTGACCTGAATTTGATTTAAATTTTGGAACAATCAATGTATTAGAAGTATGATTTCTAGTTATATGATTATGGTTATCATGAACAAAATCAAATTGAGAAGATAAGTAAGATGGATATTCATTCTTTAAACATTTTTATCAGTGGTTTATACGGCCCTATCCGGGGTTTACGATCCTTACCTGGGGCTAAGATACCTTAACCTTAGCATAACGCAGTCTAAGCCCCAGATAAGGTATCTAAGCCCCAGATAAGGCGCCGTAACCCCAGATTAAGGGACATAGATTCCAGATAAAGCAGTCCAAACCCCAAATAAGGTGCCTTAACCTTAAATAAGGAACATAAACCACAGGGTAAGGTGCCTTAACTCTAGATAAGGATCGTTAACCCCCGATAAGGGTCGTAAACCCCAGATAAGGCACCTAAACCCCAGATAGGGCGCCTTAACCCCAGATAAGAGATGTAAACCCCAGATAAGAGACGTAAACCCCAGATAAGGCAGTTTAAACCCCAGATAAGGCACCTTAACACCAGATAAGGACTGTAAACACCAGATAAGGCATCTAAATCCCACATAAGGCATCTAAATCCCAGATAAGGCGCCTTAACTTCAGACGAGGGACGTAAACCTAGGATAACATAGTCTAAACCCCAGATAAGGCATTTAAACCCATAAGGCTCCAAATAAGGGATGTAAACCATAAGGGATGTAAAACCCCCAAAACGGGATGTAAACCATACATAAGGCAGTCTAAATCCCAGATATATTCTTTAGGCATCTAAATCCATATAAGGCGCCTTAACCCCTGATAAGGGACGTAAACCCCAGATAAGGCAGTCTAAACTCCAGATAAGGCACCTTAACCCCAGATAAGAGATGTAAATATAGGATAATGCACTCTAAACCCCAAATAAGCTGCCTTAACCACTGATAAGGGATGTTAACTGGGGATAACACAGTCTAGACCCCAGATAAGGCATCTAAACCCCAGATAAGGGACGTAAGCTCCAGATAAGGCAGTTTAAAAAACCCAAATACGGCACCTTAAACCCTAGATAAGAAACACAAACCCCATATAAGGCAGTCTAAATCCCAGATAAGGCATCTAAACCAAGATAAGGTGCCCTAACCCCAGATAAGGGACCTGAATCTAGGATAATGCAGTCTAAACCCCAGATAATGTGCCCTAACCCCAGATCAGGAACGTGGATCTAGGATAATGCAGTCTAAACCCCAGATAAGGTGCCCTAACCCCCGATAAGGGACGTGAATCTAGGATAACGCAGTCTAAATCCCTAAACCCATTACACTGTTGTCAATGGCAAAATGGCTGATCTCGGGTGAAATTTTCTCAAATTTAGAACTCTCACCTGCTTTAATATAGTTAAACGCCACCAATACCAGGTAAAACTAGATGATTTAATGATCAAAAATGATCACAAACTCAACATAGGTTGAAATGAGACTTTTCTTGTTTAAATGCACTGAACCGCAAACAAAATGGCATTGCGCCCTCGAAGCTGAAAGATGCAATTAATTAGATAGGGCGAATATATGCTTAAAGGTGTCATATAATGAGAAAAATATACCATTTCGAAGCATCAAAACCCAAAATGTACTTTTTTTGGCAATTAACTTGGTCAATTACAGTGATTTTAAACAGCCTTTTCAGATGCCTCACAAACAAATAGTTCATCATTTCCATGCATCGCCCAGGCCTACTAGTGGTGCATAACCATGCACTAGTGCCATGAGTAGGTACTGTATCTGATATGTCGTCCATCTTGGACCTGGCATGTGGTCTGGTTATGTAAAACCAAAGATACTCAATGTGCTTTTGGTTTAAAGACATAATCACTTGGAAACGTGATCATAAAAACAAACTCATGCATTTATATACATTTAAGCAGTATATAAGCAGCCATATCGGTCGCCATATTGAATAATAATCATAATTCTAGAATATTAAAGTTATCTTTGAGTGCATGACACAATGTTAGTTCCAGTGTTTGAAATTTAGATTTTGAGCATACTTTGAGAGAGGTATATGGCTTTTTTTTGCATGTGTCAGTCAGTTTTGGTGGCCATCTTGGATTTTACCACTTACCCTGAAATATTAAATCTTTCTTTGAGTGTCTGACACAAGGCTACATAGTTCCGGTGTTTGAAATTTACGTTTTGAGCATATTTTGAGAGCGATATATAGCTTTTTTGCATGTGTCAGTCAGTTTTATTGGATTTTGGCGGCCATCTTGGATTTTACCACTTACCCCGAATCTTCTTTGAGTGTCTGACACAAGGCTAGTTCCAGTGTTTGAAATTTACATTTTAGCATATTTTGAGAGCGATATATAGCTTTTTTTTGCCTGTGTCAGTCAGTTTTATAGGATTTTGGCGGCCATCTTGGATTTTACCACTTACCCCGAAACATTAAATCTTTCTTTGAGTGTCTAACACAAGCCTACATAGTTCCAGTGTTTGAAATTTACATTTTTAGCATATTTTGAGAGTGATATATAGCTTTTTTTGCATATGTCAGTCAGTTTTATAGGATTTTGGCGGCCATCTTGGATTTTACCACTTCCCACGAACTAAAAAAATGAAAACATCTTTTTTCCTATTATTTACCCCCACAAGAGACAAAATCAAGTGAAAGTTTGCTTTTAACACCGAAATCACACGACTCAACATAGTGCTGAGCACTAATAATGTATATATACAAAATATTTCTTGCGGATTAATTAGTTTTGCAAAGATATCATGAAATTTGAATTTCGTTCTGGTATACCAGAACGAAATTACAACACATTGTCTATGGAGCAGTGTAATACACATAAATCATGCATAACTCGCAAACACAAAATCGGAATCAACTGAAAAATGTCATGAAAAGAGGATGCTAGGATCACAAAATCCTCCTTTAAGCTACTCAAATAAATTGTACATTAGTAAACATGTGATTATACAGGGTGCACCAAAAATAAGTTTATTTGAAAATGATTTGTGGCAGCTTTTGGCTTTAAATGGTTTATATTTATCGCCAACAATTTTTAGAATTAGAATTTTCAATATTCAGATTCCTCATGCAATTTCCTTTCAGAAAATGTAGGCCTATACTTTTCTTGTGGTTGGGTCATTATTTAATGTTTTAATCAGGGTTCGATTTTTCCCATTGCCAGTGGCAACAAATGGCAAAAACCTGTTTTGACCAGTTTTTGCCTGTTTTAAACTGGCAGAAACTCACATACAGGTGTTCCAGTGTTTGAAATTTAGATTTTGAGCATACTTTGAGAGAGGTATATGGCTTTTTTTTGCATGTGTCAGTCAGTTTTGGTGGCCATCTTGGATTTTACCACTTACCCTGAAATATTAAATCTTTCTTTGAGTGTCTGACACAAGGCTACATAGTTCCGGTGTTTGAAATTTACGTTTTGAGCATATTTTGAGAGCGATATATAGCTTTTTTTGCATGTGTCAGTCAGTTTTATTGGATTTTGGCGGCCATCTTGGATTTTACCACTTACCCCGAATCTTCTTTGAGTGTCTGACACAAGGCTAGTTCCAGTGTTTGAAATTTACATTTTTAGCATATTTTGAGAGCGATATATAGCTTTTTTTGCCTGTGTCAGTCAGTTTTATAGGATTTTGGCGGCCATCTTGGATTTTACCACTTACCCCGAAACATTAAATCTTTCTTTGAGTGTCTAACACAAGCCTACATAGTTCCAGTGTTTGAAATTTACATTTTTAGCATATTTTGAGAGTGATATATAGCTTTTTATGCATATGTCAGTCAGTTTTATAGGATTTTGGCGGCCATCTTGGATTTTACCACTTCCCACGAACTAAAAAAATGAAAACATCTTTTTTCCTATTATTTACCCCCACAAGAGACAAAATCAAGTGAAAGTTTGCTTTTAACACCGAAATCACACGACTCAACATAGTGCTGAGCACTATAATAACGACTATTTCGTATATCAGGATCGTATAGCTCAATTGATAGAGCGTCAGACTTTGGAACTGAAGACATGCTGAAGAGAGCATGGTACGGGCACCGGTTCCGTTTTTTCATTCTCGTTTAATTTTAACTTTTTGACATGTTCTTTTTATCTTTCTTCAAATCTACCTTTCTACTTTTAATTTTAGGTGCGTTTTTTTTAATATTTTTTTAAATATTTTTTTTATAGTTCTTTTTAGTAATTTTGTGGTTTTATAGAAACTAGTAAAGGCATTTATTCTAAATAATAGCGAAACCCACGGTTAGACAGATGTGTTGTAACTACTTGTCTGTCCTCGTCTTTGCAATAAAAACCTATGTTGCACCTTTGCGCCATCCCAATTCTTGAGGTAGGGTGCGTTTTTGGCTTAAGCACGATTTTGTTTCTACTTGAAATGAAATCAAAATAAATATTGTTCTGTTGCCACAATTGCAGTTTTTTCAATAAAAAAAAAATAGATGAGGAATAATAATTATTCCATATTTGAATCTATTGTCCCATCAAGAATAGAGTCACGGGGGTGACACTAAATTCACGGTTATTCTATTACGCACGCAAACCTATGACAAATCCCGCTGGTTTGCTTGGTAGAAAATGAGTCCAGTTATCGATCGGTTATGGATATTAGCATGTTCGACCCCTTGATTATGTTAATTACGGTTGACAAATAAAGCCGCCATTCAGTTTGCGAACTTTGTCTGTTCAATGCGAGTACCAAGCTTGAAAGTGCGCCACCTCTGTGAGCTGAGACCACTGACCTCCACTGACCTCGTTTGTTTTTGTTTCCTCGTGTGATGATAAATATCATTCAATCTATAGTTATCGGACGTACACGTTGTATTACCGCCCTAAGCAGAATATAAATAAAAACAAGTAAATAATCATTACTCGCCGTTCTATTTGATCTTGTGCATTTCCCAAATCACGTAATAAATTGAAACGCCCTCAATTGAGCTGAGGCCACTGATTATGTAATCACCCGAGTGTTTTGAATTTTGATTTATACACTACAGCGTGTGAGCCGGTTAGTAATATTAATGAAGTGACACACTGATGCACGGCGTTTATAGCACTTGTACATGTCACTTGCTGAATACGTATCAGCCTACTCATAGTATTTAAAATCTATGGCCTACTAGAAGAGTTTAGGTCTATCAAAAGAATGATTGAATGATTTTGGAGATTATCCCCGGAGATTATCAAGGGCTGTGTAATAATTCTGAGCCGGGGGAAGGGGTTTTTTTGCACATAGGCCTAGGCCCTATTCATGGTAGGCCTACGCCTATTAAATAAAAAGCTCTAAAAAGGCTTAGGATAACAGTACGTTACCGGGGGTAAAATTTCCGAATGGCCCGCCAAATATCGTTCCCCCTCTCAGCCTGCCAAAAATCGCTTGCACCCCCTTCTCGGTCCGCCAAAATTCTTAGCCCCCCCCTCTTGCACATGCCAATGATTTGCGGGTATCATGCGGTATGGCTTATTATGTTGCGAGCGCGGCGAGCAGGAAAATTTGCATATTAAAGCGTTTCCGTACTGTTTTTCGAAGCCTTTTTACAGCGTTTTATTTAAAACGCACCCCATGGATGTGTGCCAAAAATCGCTTTCCCCCCTCTCGGCTGGCCAAAAATTGCTTGTCCCCCCAATTTTACCCTCCCCCAGGGATCATAAATATTGCACAGCCCCTAATGATTTCAAAAGAGAAATAGGCCTATATACAGCAATTTTATGAAAACAAAACAAATACGGTATACAGATAGATAGCCGTAAACGAAATGGGACATCTATTGCATTGATTTTTCTTGCACAACTTTTATTTATTCATCTAATAATTAATTAGTTAATTAATGAATGAATGTATGAATTAATTACTTAATAAATTAATAAATTAATTAATAAATTAATAAATTAATTAATAAATTAATTAATAATTAAATTAATTAATTAATTAATTAATTAATTTATTTATTTATTCATTTATTAATTTATTTATTTGCTTGTTTATTTATTTATTTAATTTAGGCCTATTGAAGTAACTCAGCTCTTAAACATTTCACGTACTCACTTGCAACGGCTCAACGAATTAATTGATACATCAATTCTTCAAGTTATCAATCAATCAATCAAACAATAACAATATTAATAATTATATAATAGTCAATTTCGATCAATAGACTTATAACCATCAAACAATGAAACAATGAACTGATCGACCAATCAAGTTGTCGATCAATTTTAATTTTATGACTAAATGACTGACAGATTGACTGATTGATATGTTGATGTACGGGTTGATTGATTGATGAATTGATTGATTGATTGATTGATTGATTGATTGATGATTGATTGTTGGAATAAAGTGTGAAGGTATAACAGGTAAATGAATGAATGCAAGAGTAATTGAGAGGAGGGAGTTGATTGGTTGATTGATTTACTGACCTTATATTATTTCACACAATATTATTTTGTAAGATGGATGATTACTGAATCTGTCATTATGGTAAAATAGACAGTGGTGACGGTAGATTTCTTGGCATTGGTGGATGAATTAATTTTTCTGAAATAAATGCGAGCAATAAATTGCCATTTTGAAATTAAAGTGAGACAGGTGTCAAGAGAAATCAAAAATGATCATTATATCAATGTGTTTTTCATTATTAGACACATTAACATAATGCACTTTTGATAATACATTAAACAAACTTTCAAAAGTTATGCAAATCGGATAAAAAATTTAAAAACAACGTTTTTTTTTAAATTTTCAAACGCGTTTTTACACATTTCATTTTTCACCATATTTCGACCTGAAATAAAATGTAGCTCCAAAAGTATACCCACCATAAAAGGCCTTAAACTTTGCATATATTGTCTTTAGACTATTTTCTACTGCATGCACCTACAATCAAATTAATCTTTCTGGGACAATTATAAAAATATTTGGTCAAATTTACAAAATTTTAATAATTTAAATAATATTGTTCATGATATAATTAATTGGGTTGTTTTGTCATCAGAATGAGATTAATTTTAAGTGAGTGAGTGATGAAGTGAGTATAAATGTTAGTGATTAAATAATAAATTAAGTAAGTAAGTAAGTAAGTAACGTAAGTAAGTAAGTAAGTAAGTAAGTAAGTAAGTAAGTAAGTAAGTAAGTAAGTAAGTAAGTAAGTAAAGTAAGTAAGTAAGTAAGTAAGTAAGTAAGTAGTAATAAATAAATAATAAATTATAGTACACACAAGTTATTGTAATATTTTTTTTTTTTTAGAGGCATAACATTCTGTTTCAAAATATTTATTTAAATTTATTTGATTATTTTCTAACTTAAATATTTTCTTTAGAGCAAAGACAAATATTTTCCCTTTTCTCTAGTAGAGCTGTCTCTAATTTGAGCCCAAAATAAAACTCTGCTTCTTTTATTATTGATTTAATTTCACGATTTATTCCATTGAGCAATATCAAGGATTAAAATCACACGTCTCACAGCAGATAGTTACTTGGCGTAGTGGTCGTACGCTGTGCCTTTCAACCGAGAGGTACCGAGATCGAATCCCGCCTCCGCCTACTATTTTGTTCAAGACTGGAAAGAATTAAGCTTATTTGACTTTACAACACTAAATTATTCATGGCTTACCCTACCTGGTGGTGTAAAGTGCTGATGGTAAACATGAATATGAATTTATAACACAATTGCTAATTTAAATAAGAATGCGGCCTCATGCTAATTAGGGAGTGCCTCTTCCTATCAATTATTCCATGATAGAGTGTCTTCAAAAACTTCAATCAATTCATCTGACAAAGGAAACTATTCTGGTCATTCAATTTTGTTTCGCTTGCACCTGTTATATCACAGGCGTTGGTAGAGAAGGCACACTTCTCTTGTCTTCACCGAAGTAGTGATGTAAACACTAACATGATTAATTACCATAGCTAGCAATGGACATACACTATTTTTTGTTCCACTTGAACCCATACTATAGGCTATTCGCTGTCGATGTGACGTAAATAATCGGATTAACTACCATAGCAATTGATGAATACAATTTCGAATATATATCCCTGCACTTCATCGTTCACGTGGCACCTATGCATTAAACCATAGTTGTCAAAGAAATGCTAATCACTCGCCATGTAAGATTAGTATTTATGAAAGAGTGGTATTCAATCTATGTTTGGTGACATACGCGGGTGATTAGTGCAATCTGCTTGATGGTAGTTATTGCGATTATTACGTCACTTCGACAGCGAATTGTAGTATAGACGAATCCAACAAGCCAAGTGATGGTCAGAATTTATTCGGCCATTATACGCTGGTGAAGTTGCGTAATTAATCGGATTAATTACCATAGCAATAGGTAAAACAATTTTGAACATATCGCGCTGCGCTACAAGCAGGTTACACTCATCACCTGTACTGTGTATGTCTGCAATCATAGATTGAATACAATACTGGTCTTTTCAAAGATCTTACAGGTGCAGCATGATATGGTTCAATGAAGAGGTACCGCCTGAACGTATCAGTGTATAACGCGGTATGTTCAAAAATTGTTTTCACCTATTGCTATGGTAGTTAATCCGATTATTACGTAACTTCGCCAGCGTATTGAAATAAAACAGGAGGATGTGAGTTCATAAGGGCAATGTCGGGGATAGGTCACAATCGATGTGGAGAGATGAGAGGTCCGACCAACAGCCATAGCGATTCAACTAATTCCAGCGGACGGTCTGTGGCTAGTAAGGAATCGTCTTTGACCACATGCGCAGATCTGTCTCGTCAGGAAGATATTTAATATCCCGAATTTATAATAGGCCTATGCCTACCAGTTCCATCGTATAACCGATCTGCTAGAGAATATTTGTTACCATGTTTAATAAATTCGTATTTATCGTATAATAAAATGTAGCCAAATGTATATTATGTGTCACACGGTTTTCTGCTGAACCACTAGCAGGCTATGTTACCACATCTATGACAATGACAAAGGTGAATTTTGATGATTTTTACGATCGTCCGGATGAGCAAATCACTGAATGGGTCTTTAGTGCCCTCCTCTCCTTATCCTGCCAATATTATATGAATCAAAGAAAAATAAAGAAAAATAAAATTAAACAAGAAAAAAAGACAAAGAAAAGAAACAATAAAAGAAAAACAATAGAATAAATTAAACTAAATATGAAAAAAAATGATCACGAAAGGAGTCTTTAGAAAATGCAAGAAAATATAAATGAAAAGACCGCGATGAGGCTCGAACTCACCATCTTCCGATCTAAAGAACCAAAGTCTTATGCCTTGCCAAGTGAGCTATGCTCGTGAGATGCGAAATAAAGATAAAATAATACATTGTATACCTGCTTGTGTCGGTAAATGATTTGCTCAAATTCCATAATGATATAATATTGTGGAGGGCGCTAGCGTGAAATATGCTATCATCACAGTCGCTTCTATTCCTTATAGACGGGTTTCTACGGTATTGGCGCTGATTAAGCTGCTGCCTGCAAATTGCATTGTGTCTGTTTAAGTGTGTTTAATGTTCAATTATAGCAATTTGACCTGCGGGTCACCATTAGAGTTTGAAATAAAACCTTCCTTTTATTACTTACGTGGGACGCAATGTGTAATTGTATAATGATCTGTTGTGTTAGACTATTGTCTATTTTTAAGATACAATATCCGGCCAAAAGATGCGTTATATCATTGAAAAGGACGAAATCCAAACAACAATGAAAACTGTGACCTTATCAAGAACGTCAAGCTGATGGAATTTGGTTGAATGTTAATGTAATAAACAATTTCATTAAGTTGCGCAAATAAAAAGCAACACTGTTAGAAAACATTCGATTAGATTTAAGGTTGATTAGCTCTAACGTCATGCATTATGATGTGGGAGTTCGTCTGAGCGCGTTACCATGTTTACGTATCATAGTCTGAAATACGTGAACGGTGTTTATTGCAACTTTTGTCATCATAATGCAGTTACCCGAAACATTTTACTATAAAAAATCTATAGTGTACTTTTGACGAGAAGCCGATGAAAATGCGTGACTACTTATAGTAGTCTTGCACTTGATAGAGGTTGGAAATTTCTTATTATTTTTTCCAGCTCTTTCGGCATTAAATTATTCACGCTTATAAAGTATCCCTAATCCAACTGTATCTGTTGCATCGAAAGTAGGATTTATTCGTATATTAGATATAGAGTAAGCCACAAAATTAAGGTACCAGTTACGTCCCCTGTATATCCTAAACAAAGGCAGATATGTAATAATTGGAACCAACAGCCAATTAGCTGCATCCTTTAGCTCGAATTTAAGACCTCATTCGTTGACATTGTTTAAGAAATAAAGACACGACGATCCAAACACCCACGGAAGAAGCAAATTTAAAAGTTGCAGTTTGCCACATTTGCATGACCTATTGATTTGTACACAAAGCGTTCGCGAACAAGATAACTACATGTAGCGCTGTGCTTTCATTGATTAATACGAAAAACTAGCGTCGTGTTTTCATTTTTATTTCGTACCTTCATCAGGTTTTGGACTACCGTTTCTTTAATTCTCAACCAATTTCAACAAATAAGGTCTTAAATCAGAGCTAAAGAGCTTTTTGACACATGTGTCTTTATTTAGGATATACCGGGGACCGGGGTGAACACAACTGGTACCTTATTTTTTTGGCTTACCGTATTTCCAAAAATTAGCCTACTAGATGACTAAGAACATTCATTCATTAGTAGAACTTATCTATTATGAATTAGACAGTTTGGAGAAATGTAAGGCTAAAAACTTTTTGTGATGCGAAAAATTGGGTTGTCCGCATCCTAATAAAACATCAAATTTTGCTTTTATTTACGTTAAGGGTGTCAAATTAAGTTAATTAGTTTCAAAAGCACTGAAAGGGCCTTTCGGACTTATTCACCACCAACTATTCACCTATTGGGTTGTTGTTTAACATAACACAGTCTGCAGATCCTATGATTTTTGTCACACCACCTCAATGCCTTCGGCAAAATATTTCCCTAAAATATCGCAAAGTAGTTTGATTGACAGATTTCACCTCTGACCTCGATCACAAACATGGCTGCGCCCAGTGGGACATTCACACACACACAAAATGCAATACACACGATAGTTGTGAAAATCAATCGCATTATTTGCCTCGTTTACCGACGTGCTTTGACAAGTTTGCAATAGGTTTTCAATTCATCTTGTATGAGAAGCAACTTAGATGGACTAAGGACAAATATTGCCACGGACATCGAATCCCGCATCGAATAGACGGCGAAAACATGACGAGATATCGAGATTTGTTCCATTGACTACCATGTACTGCGCTGCCCGTATGTTTTCATATATGCATCAGTTGATCATAATGTGTGAACTTGTGTGTACAGCTAGCTGAGCATGCTGTACATGTATGTTGGATTGTGTTGCTTGTTGTGTACACGATTCTGCAAGGTGGGTTTCTTTTATATAAGGGGTGGTGCAATAATTCTGTGTAGGCCTACCCCTGGGGGGTGAATTCTCAAAATGGTCTGCCAAAAACGCTTGCCCCCCCTTTGGCCATGCCAAAAATCTTTTCCCCCCTTTCGACGTGCCAAAAACGTTTGCCCCCCCCCTTTTGATGTGCCAAAAAATCTTTGCCCCCCTTACACATGCAAGATTTTGGGGAACCCGAATTTAAAACCTTAAATTGTCCTTATCATATAATGCGAGCGCAGTGAGCAGGAAATTTTGCATATTTGAATGTGTTCCTAACGTTTTCCTATGCCTTTTTAGGGCGTAATGTAGAAACGGTACCCAAAATATCTGTGCCAAAATTGCTTGCCCCCCCTTTCGACCTGCCAAAATCGCTTGACCCCCTTTTTGACCTGCCAAAAAATGCTTGCCCCCCTATAATTCCCCCCCGGGTACACATAATTATTGCACCACCCGTAACCAATACTAGTCTAAGTCTACCGTTCACAAACACTTGTTAGGGGGCATGATGCAAAAAGGGCGGCCCTGAAATTTTTTGACCCTCTCTAAGGGGGGCAGGGGGACCTGAAAAAAATGACCAGGTGATGACCACAAATTTTCTTGGAAAAATTGAGTTTATATGCTTTTCTATGGGGTTGACCCATAATTTTCAAGTCAAAAGGGAGGTCCCTGAAATTTTCGAGGTCTGTAAAGTCCCCCCTTACAAGACTAGTGTTTGTGAACGGTCCTTTACATTTAATTATTTTGTTTAAAAAGGTGATGATTTAAAACTCAAAAAAATGAGGGGTCTTGCCACCATGGCTGTGCAATAATTATGAACCGGGGGATTTCCAAACGGCTCGCCAAAAATCACTTGCCCCCCCCTTCTCGCCCCGCCAAAATTCGCTTCCCCCCTCTCGGCCTGCCAAAAATTCTTTGCCCCCCTTGCGTATGCCAAATTTTTGGGATCCCAATTTACAAACTCAAATGGTCTAGATATATGTTGCGAGCGCAGCGTGAAGGAACATTTACGTATTTTAAGCGTTTCCGTCCTGTTTTCCACAAGCCTTTTATTTAAAAGGCGCCCCATGAATGTGTGCCAAAAATCGTTTGCCCCTCCCTCTTGGCTTGCCAAAAATTGTTTGCCCCACCCCTATCTGCTCGCCAAACATTTCTTGCGCCCCCCAATTTTACCCTCCCCAGGGCTCATAATTATTGCACAGCCCTTACTCAGTTACTGTACAAAAATTTATTCTGCAACCTACTACAGGAATTTTTAATAAATCGTGGCAATGTGATTTTCAATTTTAAAAGCGAGTGCATCCGAGTTAAAAGAATGAAACTAAAAGCATCGCTGGATGCTGTCCATGGTAAAAGGCAGTCTATAATCCTGATACATGGATAATAATTTGTAATTTATCATTGGCTAATATTATTTTACATTTTATTTTATTCTCATTTCCAGGTGCAGTAGAACAACTGAGGATAATGGCGCAATTCTTGAAAGACCGAAAAGATAATGATTTGGAAGTGAACAGCTGGCATCTGTAAACTATCTGTTGCATGCATTTAAAACTCTCCCAACATGCTGCTGGACCGATAAAGTCAACAATTTAATTTTTTGAAGAAAAATCTTATCTGGAGGTTTAACATTTTAAAAGAAATGAAATACTTGCATAGCAATACATGTTGTGCATAAACTAACTACATGCACGATGCAGTAGTAATTTAGTAAATATGAACTCCAATTATAAAAACAATAAGGACCTCAAAAAGTGACACTGACATGTGATGCCTACAAGTACAATGCAGAGTTCCTTGTACTATATTTTGTAGACTGTAAATTATAGCACAGAATGATTAGAAATGTTCAATGTGCAGGCATTTTTATTTGGTTCGCCTCAAGTTCGGTAGGCCTAATGACATCAATGTCTTTTCGCGGTTGTGCCATTACAAACCAACTAAGGCTCTCACCAATTCTGAGTTCCCGCCTGTTCTTGGCCTACCCGGGTCAAAGTACCTGAAAATTTTTTTATACAAAATTTGAAAAAATAACCTGGCAGTTATAGGCCTTAAATTACTCAGTTGTTATTCGAGGTTGGAAACCAGAGAAATACTGCTATATAAAAAAAATTTAAAAATTGGATTAAGTTGTACATTTTAATTACTTTTGCTTCTATTGATCAGCTAGCAATGCATACTAATTCAATTTGTCCCTGCCTGTTCAATAGAAGCAAAAGTTGTTGTCTTTAAATTTTTTCGAAATTTAAATCAGGTACCGGTACCCAAGTACATAATTACCTGTTAGTTGAGAGCCTACCAACATTGTACATGTGCGCTCTACGCAATTAACTTTACGAGTGCGATTCAATACTCCACCCCGGCCCAAAAAATTTTGCACCAACGTCACTACCGAACTTGAGTCAAACTAGGGTTCCGGTGGGTGTGTGTGTGGGGGGGGGGGGCAGTGATGGGTAAGGTGTACCTTCATTCCAATAATTAAAAATCTCGATACTGCAAATATGACGACTATCCACTTCAAGTCCAGAAGGCCCCAATTGCAATAGCTGCCATGTAGACATCTCAATAATTTTTGCATTTAATGTAGTGTACATATCTAAAATATGACACCTGGCAGCTATTGCAGATATGGCCTTCTGGTCCTAAATCTTCGACTTGTAAATGCTTTATTATTGGCAGACAAACTATTTCTTTCATGAAGACTAGCATTGGCAGGTGTCAGTCAATGCTAGTCTTTTGTGAAAGTACCATAAAGTAGGGCTTGAATTGCAGTGAGGCTACCAAGGCCATTGCCTGCCCTATTTCAGTTTCGGCCTTGGTACCCCATATCTTTGTCATTTTCAAGGCATTCTTCATCACTTGTTGGCCTTGGTGCCCTTGCTAGTCTTTTGAGAAATTGGGAAGGCTTGTGTGCAGGCCTCGAATTTCAATGTGTTTTTTTTGGGGGGGGGCTTGAAAATGGGTGCCCCCCCAAAAAAAAAAAAACACATTGAAATTCGAGGCCTGCACACAAGCCTTCCCAAAAGACTAGTGACTGCCAATAGACAAACAAATGATCTTTTTGTACTTGCAATTCATTACTAAAGTTATTTTTACACTATATAAAAAAGACAAGAGTTCATGAAAAAAACACAACAAGAAAGCATGGTGAATATGGCCGGTATGTAGTTTTGATCACTGTTTATTTTGAGATTTGTAAGAAATTTAAAAAAATAAAAAGCACTATTTTTTTAATTAAAACAGTATGAAGTTCTGTGTTTGCTTGTGTTTGGCATCAATAAACAATCAAACCAAAATAGTTCATCACACCTACTAAATAGAAAATAAATGATGGGAATTTTTTTACTAGCCTCTACTATTGTGTGATGGAAGAAGATATCCAGTATACGTTCCTACAAATTCCTCAATCAGTCTACTAGTGATTGTAATCAGAGACAAGTCCAAAATTGGATTAAAACATTTAAATGAAATTTAACTGAATTCTAATCTATTCTTAAACACTTGAGAATGTTCCTGCAATCTTATTGGTTCTTACCCGTGTGATACGACATGATATCACACGGGACAGCGCGTGTGCATCGACGCGATAGGCGTACTCGCTATTTGAACCAATTGGAGGCGCATAGCAACAACGGTACTGATCGATTTTAAGCCCTAGGTATAATTCCTTGCAAAATGTAGGATTTAATTTGATTAAAATTTGTAATTCTTTTGATATTTTTATTTGAATTGAAGTGTTTAAGAATGAGAATAAAGGTATTGTTTTTAGCCGCTGTCGTGCATCTATCATCTCATATAACACGGGCGAGTTCGGGCGACATAATTATTTTTGTTTTACTTAAAATAATGATGTCGCCCGTGTTATATGAGACGATAGATGCACTACAGCGGTTAAAAACAATACCTTTATTCTCTAATTAGAAACATTCAATCTAGAATTCAATCTAATTCGATTTTTTAAATCGCTTTGATTTTTTAAAATCCAATTCGATTCAATCTAATTTGATTTTAATTTAAGGGGTTAAAAATCAATCTAAGCAATTTTTAATCCCTTAAATTAAAATTGAATTAAATTATATTCCAATCTGTCTAGATTGAATATTTCTAATACTAGATCTGAATAATTTTTACACATTCCATTACACCTAATTTATGAGTCCCGACTTTTAATACTAGTATTGTTCTTCAATTAGCAACATAGTGAAGTGCGTTTCTGAACTCCGTTATTTCAGTCCTTTGTTTTGTCTGCCTCTGCTGCAAAAAGCGACATGGAATGGCTCACAGGGCATTGGTCAATGGTGACTGGCAGTTGGTTGTTACTTGTACAGTAGCTCTCATCTTTTGGCAGGGCTGAACCGGGGGTCTGAAAAGGAAAATAGGATTTTAGAAAATTTGTTAGGGTAGAGCTGGGACAGTGGCACAATACCTCCAGCATGGGGCTGTTACAGCAGCTTCGTTTGAAATCCTTGCCCCCACTCACACTTTCCCAAATGAACACATTCTTCAATAAAAATCAGCATTTCCCCAGTCCCTTTGGTGGTGGTGGCAGATTTACCCCATCAGCTACATGTAACTGTTCTCTTGATTGCGAAAGTCTAGTTTCGTCACTGGAGAATGTTACCCCTGAACCCCCCCCCCCCTGTGGTGCGGTGTCATTCAGCACTGAGTGATTTCATTTATGGGGCAAATTATTAACCCCCCCCCCAGTCGGTCGCACACCACAGGGTTCATTTAGGTGTCATATTTGGGAACGTTCACAAACACTTGTAACAGGGGGGCCTAATGCCCAAAGAAAAAATTGCCGGGGGGGCTTTAAAAATTTCACCTTAATTTTTTCTTGTAGAACATTTACACTATTTTCTATAGGGTTGACATTCATTAATCATGGCCAGAAAGGGGGCCCTGAAATTAATATTAGGTCTGAAAGTGGGGCCCTGAAAAAATATTTCAGACCCCCGAAGCTGAGAGGGGGGGGGGGCATATGATTTTTGGCACATATTCTTGGGGCGCCTTTGAAATAAATCGCTCTAAAAAGGCTTAGGAAAACCGTACGGAAATGCTTAAATATGCCAATTTTCCTGAAGGCCTATAGACCATTTTAAGGTTTGCAAATTGGGATCCCAAAAGTTTGGCATGTGCAAAAGGAGGGGGGGTAAATATTTTTTGGCGATTTTGGCGAGCCATTTGGAAATTTTACCCCCCCCCCCCGAGCTCATAATTATTGCACAACCCCTAAATGCAGTTTTAAAAATATGTATAAATACATACTTCATCAGAGGTAAACAAATCAGTGTTTTGTATTTTGAAGGTGGTTATGGGGCTGGCATTTTCTTCGGAAGGGGGTCCCAAAAATACAGGGGGTCATAGAATTTTCAGACTAAAAATAGGGGTGGTTATAATTTTGTTAACACCCAAAATAGGGGGGTTATAGAATTATTAAGGGCTGGTGACTTCACAATCGAAATATGCGTACAATCTATGCAAAATGTTTGCGCGCAACGTGCGCCTTATTTACACTTACAATAAAAAATTGAACACGCTCCATGCACTTTCTTCACTATAAAGTTTTGGTGCGCGCCGCGCCTTAGTTTGTCTTGAGTCTGTGTAGGTGGAAGGGGGGGGGGTCATAAAATTTTTCGACCCAATTTAGGGGGTCGTAAAAAATTTTTTGCCCACGATAGGGGGGGGGGGGTCATACATTTCTCCGGTCACCGACATATTTGGGACCCCCCCCTTTCCGAAGAAAATGCCAGCCCCTTATGTGTGGAAATTCTAAAACTAAAATCTAAATTAACAGGTTTGGACGTTTTCTTTTGTAATGAAGACATTTGATATTAATAAACAAACACTCGTTGGGAGACACTCAGTGATAAAGTACATTTTAGGGTATGAACTCGTGAAAATACTATCTCGACATTGCCGAATTCCACAGTCTTGCACTACTGGCGAAGGGAACAGAATCCGAAACCGCGGACAAATACCTCGTAATTGTTACGCTCGTAAGGCCAAAATTTCCATTCTTAACTATTTAAATGGAATAAGAGAGTGTATACCACACATGGACGAGTTGATTTACGAGAAAAATTTACAAAATATTGTTGTATAATGCCGCGACTAAAATTTAGCCTAGCCGAAAGCTTGAGATTCCCATTGAGTTTAATACGAACCTGTCAATTCAATTGACCATTATACCAAAAACATGACCACATTTCAACTCGATTTTCTACCAAACTGGTAGTAGATCTCCTACAATTTTTTGATATTACATAAATGAAAGTGTTATTTACCTACTAGGCCTATATCGATTTCAGTCGAGATCTACGACTGGAATTCCTGTAATTCGTTGCCAAATATTGGTAATTTCCTCATTTTGCACCACACAAACCAATGGAAAACGTTACTTCCGGGTCGCCGAGAAGGCAGGAAAAGTAGGCGGGGCTTGTGAGAAAAACTTCTAGAATCGTTTGAGCCTGGTTTGAGCCGGGACGGTAGAAACACCGAGTGCATTAAAATATACGAACCCAATGTGGTGGTGTGGATTTTTGTCTGATATTGAGTCACTCATACCATCAGACAGGAGTAGCTCACAAGCAATGTACATTCGAACATGTATTGTTTCTTCAACTAATTTTTCAACATTAGCATGTATTTCTATTCAGTGTTCAAAGGATGACTGTCCTTTATGGAGAACCCATTGTTTGTTTGTTGAATTAATTCAAGTGTTTGATGCTTTTGCGTTGAAGGAACATTGAACGAATATCCAATTTAAACAAATTTTGAAGTTTTACCCAAATTAATCAGGATTTCCCAATTGGGTAACTCTTGAAGATTTTCCCCGCAACTTTCGACAATTTCCTGTCCCATAGAAACAGATGGTTAAGGGAATAAGAAATGTTTAAAAAAAATTGACGTCCATGGCAAAAAATTCAGTGTAGTTGGTTAAAATAAAATCGAGCAAACAAAATTGTAATGCAAGTATAGATGAATGCAAATAGCTGGTTCATATGTTTTTATGCTGTATGTTTGATGATGGTCGTGATTGGAACGCTGCAGTGTTCGAAAACAGAAGACTGAATAAGTTTTCTTTTGCGTCGTCATTCGTTCTGCTATGACATTAGGGACGCAACATTACATATCAAAGGGGCTTGTTTGACACCTGAGCTAAACAAATTGCCGCACCTCAGACCCAAAAAATTGCTCCACCTCAGAATTAAAAAAAAATTGTTCCGCCTCAAACCAGCACAAACACATGGGTTTACCTAGGACAACATTAGACACTACTTAATATACATTCTAGTGTACATCTCCATGATGTCAGTGACAATAAAATTATTTTAACGCCAATTTTTTCAAAATAATACGCTACATAAATATACACCTGCCAGGACTAAATACCACGACTATTAATAGTCTCGTCTAATATTTATAAGTTTGAGTTTTAAATATCAAGGGAGCTTCCGTTTTGTTTTTATATCCTGTCTTGAAAAACAGAATGCATCCGGGACAGGGGTGATATTTACACATACATCAATCTAACTCAAAACGGAGCCAAATGCATGCATCCTTTGATTTTCAACATATAGCCATCGACGAAAAATATCAGGTTGTTTTGTGGCCTCATCATTAATCAGTTGTTTATAAATCTATAATATTACATGCACATGTTGGAAATAAACATCTCAAAAAAGTAATTACACCCTTTAAATAATGGTCATTATTCAAAAACGCATTTTGACACCTTATTTCATATGTAGTGAGGTCCAGATTTGAAAGTTGCACTTACAACAATACAAAAACACTCAAATATCATTACACAGATTTCCTTCCATTATACTGAATACAAATCAATAGAATGTACTGCAACTTTCAAATCTTGGGTTACACTGATTTAAATGTACGCTGTGATGTCAATATTTAGTCAATTGCTACGTTTTAATGAGTTAAATTTTTGAATTTTGAGATATTTAGTTAAAACTATCCTAAAAAGACACGGCCCCTGGATGAGCTACAATGGCGGTAAAGCTGTGTGCAGAGCCCGGAGTTTATGCACATTTCAAGAATGACCGATGCTAAGTGTGTTTTTTATATTCGCTAGTTCAGTTCATGTAAAGAGCAAAATTTGCTTATATATATGAAATTCCCGGATGTAGTTAGGTAATGATTTTTAAAGATCCACCAATTTGAACTAAATATCGCATAGAGAGGGTTTAAGGCGAGACGTCAGCTTATACTAGTATTCTTCACTTGACAGATAACAATATAAAACAGATATTGATGTATTAAAGAGTAGCTATATATAAAGAAAAACAGACTATCAGGAGATCTAGAATCTGTGGTTAAAAAGAATGATCTGGCAGGACAAAGGAGTATTATACCTATCATATACCTTTTATCTTCCTCTAGATAATATAGGCTTATACTTGTTCCAATCTATCAACTCGAGTTTGACAACCAATGTCTCGAACAGAACGTTTCTCTTGTTCATAAGGAGTTAACATTGATATTAACTACAAATCTATGCATTGTGCTCCATTGATCGTGAATTACAGGTAATATTCAGCTAAAAATATATTGTTACCAATGCAATTCAAAGATAATGCAGTTTTTACTCCAGAGAACAGAACATGGAGTGTATAGAAAGCGGATTATCTTAGTCTAAATCTAAATCACCTGTGAATCAAACTCAGGAACGAGTTGTTTACGAGTTGTCGTGATGGTTGAGTTTCTGAACGCGGCGGTAAAACAGCATGTCTTATGGTTAATTTTCCCGGGTTAATTTTGCACCTTCAAACATACAGACCGTCTCAAAAGCCAAAGTTGCTTTTTGCCTTGTATAAGTACTTTTCGCCATTTTTGTTATTCCTTTTTTCAGATGAAGGCACAAGATGAATCAAACTTACTTTTACGAATTACTAACCAATCAAGGGTAGCGGGGAGTTGTATTGACAATGTCGACATACGGAAACTAAAATCTCAGATTATCACAAACTTCAATTCGATGGAATTTGTTTGAATGTAAACACATAAAAATGCTAAAAAATCAAGACTTATTTCGTAACTAAGTTTGAACATATGAAGTGAACCACGACTACCGTTTAATTTTTATGAGTCCTTTTGCTGCGATACCCAATTTCGTTATTTGTCCACGAAGTACCATGTATTTTGGAATGAGAGCACACAATGCACGGTAAAGGCACCAGCTCTGAAATAGACTTTAACTTAAATAAGGTTGATTTTTGCGTTATTTTAACTTTTTTTTTGTTCAAACAAACTTTCTATCATTACTTTAAGTCCTTCATACCTCACTCGACTCCAACTCCAGTTTTTAAATCCCAACATGTCCAACTTACTGGATATTTTGTAATTCACTCCACTTCAATTTGCGCGCATTTAATTTTGACATTTGAAAAACCCGCCTATGTTTTGATAGAGAATAAACATCTTTTAAGTAAAGGTAAAATGAAAATAACAACAAATAATGTTTCTTTTCCTTAAACAAGACCAAGGGCAATAACACTTTGGGTGCTCCGTTTTATTTCAATGCCAATGAGGTTTAGAAAATGGCAGTTGTTCCAAATCTACCTGACACAGAGTGGGATGACATTCAAATTTTAGATGTCTCTTGGACAAACATTAAAATTGGGTATCGCTACAAAATGTGTCATAAAAACAAAACGTTAAATGCTAATTACTTGATTTGTTCACACAAGGTCACTGACGGATATATCAATTATAAAATGTTTTAAAACCTAAAAGGTTCGACTCGGGTCTTAAATAAAAATGGATGCTTCTCTTTATTGCACTTTTTTTGACTCACCCTGTAGCTAACATTTTCAGCTTATACTTAATTACACTCAGTTCGTTGTTGTTATTGGTGATACATGTCATTTGCTATACTGTATTCTATTACCCCCACGACCCATTATTCAAAATCGCGCACTGTGATTTGTTGAAACGCGTCACGTGAAAGACCATTAATTAGCAATAAAGTGGCTAGGGCAACGAACTTTCACAACGTTCTTCTCGCATCACATCGCACAGCAAAGCGCGATGCAGTATATTAGCGTCGTTACGCAATCTACGCAAAGCATTACGCTTGGTTACGCGTTCTGCAATACTCGCTATCCCTTACGCTTTGGCTACGCGTAGGCGCTCCACCTTGAGGTGAACAACTTGAAATATTTGGGCAAAAAATGTGATATTTTGTCTTTAAATCGCACAATTTTGTGGTAATAGAATAGAAATAAAGGGTAATGCATTATCCTTTACACGCAAATAATGTGTCCTCGGCAGTTAAAACGTTTAAATAATGGGTTCGGCTGCGCCTCACCCATTATTTACGTTTTACTGCCTCGACACATTATTTGCGTGTAAAGGATAATGCTTCTAAATAAAGTGGCCAAGGCAACGAACTTTATGTTCTTCTCGCATGACAGCGCACAGCAAAGCGCGATGCAGTATATTAGCGTCGTTACGCATTCTGCGCAAAGCATTACGCTTGGTTCGCGTTCTGCAATATTTGCTATCACTTGCGCTTTGGCTACGCGTAGGTGCTCCACCTTGAAATAAACAACTTGAAATATTTGGGCAAAAATGTGATATTTTCTATTTAAATCGCACTATTTTGTGGTAATAGAATAGAAATAAAGGGAGCAGCATTATCCTTTACACGGAAATAATGTGTCCTCGGCAGGAAAAACGTTTAAATGGGTTCGGCTGCGCCTCACGCATTACGTTTTTACTGCCTCGGACACATTATTTGCGTGTAAAGGATAATGCATTACCCTTTATTTCTTAATTAGAGCCATATTGTAACATTTGCTGACGAGGACGCCCTAAAGTTTTGCCCAATGTTTTGTTTTTTACATGATTGTAATGTATGTACATTACTGATCTATATAACATACCATTCAAAAATCATGCATCTAGGAGCTGTATTTGTGACAAAATCCAATATTTTTAAAATAAAAACGACGTGTTCCATCGTTTTATCCACACGATCGAAATATTAGTTGAACGCCATGTTGCACTGTACGAACATGGCGTAAGGAATGGTCATAACACATCAAAGGACCAACTTGAGCACGACCGACGGAGTGACACGCATTGGCGACATCGGCGCTGGCATTATATTCCGATTTTCTTTGCTTTAGCTCAGTTGTTCGGCAAAATTAAAAGGGGAAATATCTGACAGTAAAAACTAACATTTTGTAGAAAAGCTTACAAATCTATTTTATGGAAAAGTTACAATACGGCTTTAAGACAACATTATAGCTTGAATTGAATAAAAAGAGATCTGAAAAAAAGATCCCGCGAACCACAAATTGACACACGTATGGGTGCTGCCATGGGGTGCTAATGGGGTGCTGGGGTGCTAATGAACGCGTCGCCAGCACAAGTCCAACGCGATGTCTAACGCGATCAATAACGCGTATAGGGCGCATACAAGTGCGCCTACGCGGCCGGTAGTTCCTGGATACGCGATTACAGGGTCAATGGTCGCTTCCACGCAGTAACATACTTCTGAACTGAGTGTCAGGGCCCTGATAAAAGCTATAGTAACTGTGGTATTAATATCAATTGCAACAACAATATCGTGTACAAATTAGTTGGGTTTGGTTGCACCATTTGTTTTGGTTGGACAGTCTGTATAGACTCGAAGTAGATGAAAATACGTGACTAATTTGATGATTACAGCTCTGTTGCGGATTATTTCCAATATTCCTTAGCTAGTAGACTCCCATTGGATTTAGATGGAGTGTGTAAATACCTTATATACAGTAAGCCAAAAAATTAAGGTACCAGTTGTGTTTACCCCTGCATATCCTAAATAAAGACAAATATGTCAAAATTAAAACAAACAGCCAATACCTGTACTCATTAGCTCTGGTTTAAGTGGCATATTTTCTAATTTCCTGCAGACGTGAAAGATGAAGGTCGGCCGCCATCAATAATATTTTGGGACATTGATAGGTTTTGATAACACTTTTCAATCACGACACTAAAAAATTCTCTGGAGCCCCCCGTTAAAAAATATGACCACCCCCTAAAAATCGCTCCAAAATCACCTAAAATATGTTTTAAAAAGCAGTTTTTCATCGCATTTCAAGGAAATATTGTAAGAAACTCCATAATTCAACAGGTCCCAAACAAATTGGCATTGAAAATACATATATTGGTGAATCTCCTCACAAATTTGCAGAAGCCAGCAATTTCATTAAGGTGGATTTTTCATAAACTCAATATAGCCATATTTTCAAAATGTCGAAAATGAGAAAAAATGCAAATTTTACCTAATTTCTAACTTAATTATTGCCTTTATTCAGGCTGAGTTTGATATGACCTTTTTAGATAAACATTTCCCATCCTTTGACTATAGGAAAATGCTTTTTCTATTGTGGGATCTTTTTCCAATTTATTATGAGGGGTCTTTAAAATATTGCATTTTGCATTAGTTCTTAAATCAACAAAATCAAAATGAGCATATTAATATTGTCTAATACTATGTACAATCTGTATTAATCAGAATGAAAATATTATATAACATCAGTATGTAGATTATTAATAACAACTGAGAGCAAGTTTTTACCTAGAAGTGACTTTTTTATGTCCAAATATCCCATTTTTGGCTGCATTTGGTCAATAATTTACATTCATATATGCCTACATACATGGCGCTAACGGCGCGCTTGATTGTTTGAGACTAAACAACGGCGATATGGCCCAGCGTTTAGGACCGGCTGATCTGCGTAGGGATTTCAGTTGGAGAAATAATGGTATATGATGAAGAAATAGTATAGTATCACAAAATGTTCTGGTATAAGCGTGGTTTTCATGAATGAATCCCTAAATTAAATTTGATGATGCATGAGAATTTGTTAGATTTTACTACATCCATTGGTCCCATTACCATTTGGTACAATAACCATTTGGTCCTATTTACCATTTAGACCAAAACCCAATAGTCTAGGGACCGTTCACAAACACTTGTGCTGATGCAAATCGCGAAAATTTTTCGGGGCCACCCCTTTACAGACCTCAAAGGCCCCTCCCCTTTTTGACATGAAAATTATGGGTCAACCCCATGGAAACCTATTTCGTTTTAAAGTTTGGAGTGACAGATAACTCATACTGGCCCATGTCCTATGTCTGTGGCACCCCCGGTGATGCATGATGAGCCTATACCGGTTATATTATTTATATACCTTGTAAAGACCGGAAAAGAAGAACAAATAGCCCGGCAAAATGTCACTTTCAATACATGCAGGCCGCATATGTCTTCTTCTTAATTTTTTGGGTACACTATATTTGATCGGTTGTTGCGTTTAAGCTGTAGAGTGGATTGATGAAAATGTAAGCAAAATGTGCAAATCAGCTCATCAATATTCATAAATATCACAAAACTATACAGCTTATCAGGCCACCATATCCAATCACCAAACCAAGTTTGAAATTTATCGGTTATTGCGTTTAAGCTGCAGAGTGGATGAATGAAAATATAGGCAAAATATGCAAATAAGCTAATTAATATTCATTGATATACAAATAACATGACACAAACTATACAGCACACCAGGCCACCATATCCAATCACAAATCAAGTTTGAAGTTGATCGGTTATTGCGTTTAAGCTGCAGAGTGAATTAATGAAAATGTAGCTGCAAAATGTAGGCAAAATATGCAAATCAGCTCATTAATATTCATAAATATGCCAATAACATGACAGAAAACTATACAGCACATCAAGCTACCATGACCAATCACCAAACTAAGTTTGAAGTTGATAGGTTATTACGTTTAAGCTGCACAGTGGATTAATGAATTTGCTTCCGCCCGGACAGCCAAACAAAGAAACAAAGAAACAAACAACCAGTCAACCATTTGGATGATAACATAAGCCCCACATATATGTGGGGGCCAAAAATATTAGACCAAATGGTCATTAGTCTATATGGTCAGTAGACATACTGGTTAATGGACCAAACAATATTATACTAAATGGACATTAGACTATATGATTATTAGACGTGGTAATTAGCCTTTCTGGTACTAGACCTTTTGTATATACAGACTTGATATTTAGTATGGAATATTTTTTTGCAAAATTCCAAGACTGGTCTGGAAGGGGTCTGCATAAACCGCACAGGCTAAATATTAATCGGGGTGTGTCGGGAGATGGTGTAACATAATTTTTTGACAGAAAATTTGCTTTCCATATTCCATTAGTTTATACATTATGGCGCTCATAATGTAATGAATTATCCTAAAATTGCGGTTTTAAGGAGACTGAATTGGATTTTTGTGGGGGTAAAATTTCTGAATTTGAGCAACATCATTCTGTTATTATCAAATTTATTGAGGTTTAAGGTGATGTTTACTGAACCTTAATACCAATAAGTGTTCATCAGAACTGAAATGCACTTGTAATTTACCAGTTTTGAAAGTGGGAGGAGCTTTAAAATATGGCTCTTAAAAGTGGTACGCACTCAGAAAGTTTGAATGGCCCCTTACAATCTTACTGTACACAAAGAAGCAGCGTGAGTTCATTGGACAACCAGAAATCCGCGCAGTTGTTTTTGTACCATAAGTTTATAACATTTGACCCCCCGGGGGGGGGGGGTCATTTAAACTTTCTGAGTACGTACCACTTTTAAGAGCCATATTTTAATCTCCTCCCATGTTCAAAAATTTGTACATTGCAAGTGTATTTCAAATGTGATAAATGCCTATTGCTGACGAAGTTTAGGAAATATCACCTCAAACCCCTATACATTTGATTTTGATAATAACAGAACAATTTTGCATAAAGTCCGAAATTCCAGCCCAGTCCTCGAATTTTGCGAGAAAATATTCCATGCTAAATGTCAAGTCTGTAGATAAAATGGGTATTAGACCAAATGGTTACTAGACCAAATGGCAATAGATCTGACACCTGATAAAGTCCCCGAATGCGTGAGTCTCACGCTCAATGAGATATTGTAAACGTACATCATTACATGTACATATTCACATTCAATTTTAGACAATGCTTGAAGTACCTGTACATGTAATTTGATATTATCAAATTCGCCTTTGAAAAGAAATGGAAATTCCATTGCATTGGTAGTAGATATTATATGAAGTATGGCGTGGTGTTTGTTTTGTTTTGTTATAAATGTGTTGTTGTTTTTTGCCTGATCTAACAGTTAACTAAATATTAGTCAATTTTATTTTAAATATGATTTATTACCTAAACAGTGTAATGTTGGTTGCAAATTCCACTTTCGAAAATATGTTTAAAGACACCAATTCCTTGGAAAAAACAAATTCCATAAAAAAAAACATTCTGTTATTAGAAACATATTTCTAAAATCAGCAATCAAAATAAATATCATATCAATCTAGGAAACCCGAGTTTCATATCATTAGTTAGCAGGGAGATTCATATGGAAATTCCATGAAAATTAACAAATTCCACTATAATAAAAGAGCAAAATCCACATGAAAATAGTTATCAAACTTAAATGAATAATAACCTTGGTTGAGAATTGAAGCCGTATTGCGAATGTAAAATAATGTATGTTTATACATTGGAAAACGTTAATTGAGTCTACAAAAAAAAGCAAAAACGGAAAATCCGCCAAAATCAACAAACTCCCCTGCAGTATAGGAAAAAATTCCCACGTTAATTTAAACATATTTCAGAAGTACAACATGTTGGTTATATTATCCAAAAGGTTTGATCCAATGTTAGCCTGAATAAAGCAGAAAATGTGATTTGAAAATGCTCTTTTTTCGGTACTTTCAAAATTATGAAAAATCCTGTTTTTGCCCAAATTCCACGATGATATTACGTAATTATATCAAAAGAATAGGTCATCTTATAAAGCATAGTTCAATTCCAATATGTTCAACTTTCTGTCACACCCAGGTTATTTCAAAGGACATTTTCATGATGTCAAATGTTGTTCATTTTTAAGCTGTATCAATTCTGAGGCAGGTCAAAAGAGGGCCAATTTTAGGGGGGTTTTTCCCAGGGGGGTCACCTGATTTTTTTACTATCATAGTTGTGAACCATCTGACCTAGCTAGACTACATACCAAATATCATTGGATTTGGCTGACCTTCATCTTTCAGCTTTGTGTACAGGCCGCATGGTGCTTAGAAAATATTCCACGTTTAAGACCTTATTTGTTGGAATTGGTTGAGAATTAAAGAAACGGTGATCTAAAACCTAATGAAGAAACGAAATCAAAAGTTGCACTTTTGTGTTTTAATCAATGGAATCACGGCGCTACTTCTCTTGTTAGCGAACGCGTTGTGTGCGAATCAATATAGTATGCAATGGAGCAAACTGCAACTTTTAAATTGGAATCTTTCTTGGGTTTTTGGATCGTCGTGTCTTTATTTCTTGAAAAATTTCAACAAATGAGGTCTTAAATTCAAGCCAAAAGATTAAGCTGTTGGCTTCTGGTTGCAATTATGACATATTTGTCTTTGTTTAGGATATACAAGGGGTAAACATAACTGGTACCTAATTTCTTTGGCTTACTGTACATGATATATACTCTTTTGGTATTAAGGTTATTAATTATTTTAAATTGTTGTGATTTGGTAGTTCACAGCATCTTACGAATGGTAGTGAGCTTTGGCAAAAACTGCATTGCTCAATTCATAGCGAGCGTGTAGAAGAATTAAAATATCACAGATATACACAGATAGGTGCTGCGGTTCTTGAGTTACGTTGTAAAGAGGGCTGAAACAACAACACTTTT
Source organism: Amphiura filiformis (assembly GCF_039555335.1). Taxonomy (NCBI): domain Eukaryota; kingdom Metazoa; phylum Echinodermata; class Ophiuroidea; order Amphilepidida; family Amphiuridae; genus Amphiura; species Amphiura filiformis. Next base: position 7,352,091 of record NC_092636.1, on the reverse strand, counting down.
GTAAAACGTACATAACTCATTAACGACAATAAATTAAGCAAGTTTGCAAAGTATACGATTTGTAGAATGAACTTTTGCAAAACATCAATGGGTTATTTTTCAATAATATATTGATCTAGATAATGAAAATCGATTTTTAGGTTGCTTCGACCAACAATACCTCGTCTACCCTTAAAAATGTTTAATTATTTACGTTTGTAAACTGTATCTGTTGCATACAATGACGTCGAAAACCCTTGTAAATAGTAGGATTTGCTTTGTTCCTTTCAGTGCGACAGTGGGTCGGTATTAGTACAATATTCAGGGTTGATGATAAATGTTCTAGACACAGTATTCCAGGGTAGTTGTTATTGCCTTAGACTCGCTATAAAAAAAAAACACGTGTAATTTGACAACACGCTTTTAAGTATTTTATTCATCGCCATGAAAGGTGATACTTCAGACGTGTTTTTGGATTGCAAAAATGAGATTCCTTGTCCGATAGGCCTGAATATCAAAATGTCCACCTAAAGAAACACTGATCATAATTATTCAGTACATATTTATACTTGCTTGCTTGAAGACATTTTCTGGGAGAGTGTCACACATCGTCCGCGCCAAGTAAAGAATTATTTTGTATAGCCATCAAAGCACATGTCTTTATAAACTGCCCGCCTGCCGCTGAGAGTAGCTTCTATTACACGTTTATACTACTCCGCGCTCGGTGAGCGATTGGTCATGTTTGTTAAAAACCAATCATTGGCTAAAAACCAATCGCTAATAGAGTAGCGATGCAACTATGAATATTATACAGGTTAAACCTATTAGCCCCTATTGTCACTGTATTGTTGAAGGTCGAGCGGAGGTCGATTCTTTCAATGGTCTGTAAACTCATGGACAATAAGATCACATTCCTATTTTCCTAATTGAGATGAATTGATTTTTATTCCTAGTTATAATGAAAATTGATGGTGTACATTAATTTGATAATTATGATTATATTCTCAAACAGTTGAATACATCACATTGTTTTTGGTTAATTTTAAAAACTTTCGGTGAAATTGCAGTTAAATATATGTGTTGAAAGAATATGATAATCGTATCTTAGTGGATTGGCAACGTCAAACAGGGCAATGAGCATGCGCAGATCGTAAAAACGTGTCATTTCAGCTATTGAATGGAAACGCTGTGGTATCTCATATCGTTCAGGTGATGTACTTAACCTGAGTCGCTCGGCCTATCTCGAGCTGTTTGAAGAACTAGTGGATTCGCCCTACTATGACGGCAATTTTTGACACGAAGATGATAGAGATGATGACGCTGTGTGTCACTCAAAGATTAATGCATTGCTCACACCAGAGAACACGGAGTTCCCAGAAAGCGGATTATCACATTTGTGTTGTTACAACAACAACCTAAGCCAAACTTCTGTCTAAATTCATAATTAAATAATTAAAGCAATCGCCTATTTGTATGCTAATCCTATCTGAACTGCCTTGGAGGATAATGCGACACAGCAACAACAATTGAGCAAGTTGATAAAAATAGAGATCAAAACAAGACTTAGTGCGTAACCGCTGACATCTAATAGCGTTAAAAGATTACCTGTGTGAAGCGTCCTTTACTTACACGGGACGCAATGTGTAATGTTCATTGCATAACGATCTGTTGTGTCAGACTATTGTCTACTTTCAAATCATAGGACGGAAACCCAACAACAACCATAAAACAATTTGTGTATACGTATCGGGGAAACTGTGACCTTATCAAGAACTTCAATCAGATGGAATTTGTTTGTAAATACAATTTCATTACGTTGCGCAAATAAAATGCCACTTGCAGGCAAAACAACATTATTAGAAAACATTCGATTAGATTCAAGGCTGATTAGCTCTAGCGTCATACATTATGATGTGAGTGTTCTTTACCTATCATAATAGTATGGTCGTTGGACATTTTGACCCGGAAAAAATTGGTACAAAGCTGATTTTTGCACTGAAGAAGCAGAAGGTATCATAGAATATCATATCCAAAATCCTCCAAGATCCACTTTGGGGAATTCTTTTTATCAAGATGGCCGCCAAAATGGCTGCCACAACATATAATTAGCTGTATCCCAGCTTCTGAAGCAGATATGATGATGATTTTAGTGTCTTTGAATAGGTTTAAGAGGTCAGGGAATTCAAATTTGCACAAGTCTAACACACTGATGTCTTCATTCACACTGTAATCCAAGATGGCCGCCAAAATGGCCGCCACCACATATGAATAGATATATCTCCGCTTCTGAAGCAGATATGATGATGATTCTAGTGTCTTTGAATAGGTTTAAGAGGTCAGAGAATTCAAATTTGTACAAATCTAACACACTTATGTCTTCATTTTCACTGGAATCCAAGATGGCCGCCAAAATGGAACCGCATATGATTAGATATATCTCCGTTTCTGAAGTTCGCTGCGGATGATGATGATGTTAGTGTCCTGGAATATATTTCAGAGGTTAAAGAATTCAAATTTGTACTAATCTAAAACACTGATATCCTCATTCACACAGTAATCCAAGATGGCCGCCAACATGGCCACCACCACATGATATAGGCCTAATTATGTTTATTTTGGCTTCTGAAGCAGATATGACAATGATATTAGAGTATTTTTAAATACAGGTTTTAGGTGACGCAGAATTCAATTTCGTATTTATCTAAAACCCTTTTGGGAATAAAATAGATGGTCATTGATGCATTTTCAGCCTAAGTGACTGCTCTTCAGGATAGGTGAATTCATCAAGTGTCATATGGGGAAGAATTATAATCCATATGGGTATATCATTACCATACATGTAGTCAGTTCTTTGGCATTTACTTATTGGACTTGGACTTATTGCTTTCCTCCCTCGGATCCTGGGAACCTTGGAGCTAGCAGCCGTTTCACCATGGAAGTCCATATGCCTCTGTTTGTGACCATACTCCTTGCATTGTAGATTGATGTAATCCCAAGTTCTTGGCAGCTGCTTTTTATGTTGTCAAGCCAGCGCTTTGGGGGTCTACCTCTAGGCCTGTGTCCAGGTATTCTACCTTCAAGGGCATGTTTAGGGTATCTGTCCTTTGGCATCCGTACAATGTGTCCAAAGTAGAACAGTTGTTTGGCTTTGATTTTGTGTAGTATTGTGACCTGGCTGCTTGTTGCCTCTCTTATTGATGTGTTCCATAGACTTCTGGAGACTCCCATTATCCACCTTAAACAAGACATCTCGAACACCAACAATCTCTTCTCGTCTCTTTTCTTGAGCGTCCAAGCTTCTGCCCCATATGTTGCTATTGACAAGATTAGCACCTGGTAGAGTTCCACTTTTGTGTTGATACTAATTTCTTTTGACTTCCATATTGTGGTTAACTTCCGCATGCTTCCCATTGCCAGTCCAATCCTCCGTTTGATGTCTTCCGTACTGGTTGAATTCTCTGTGATAACTCCTCCCAGGTAGGTGAAGGTTTGGACTTGCTTCAGTTGGTCACTTTCTATGAAGATGGTTATTGGGTGGCTGACTTTGTTGATGATCTGAACTTCAGTGTTCCCCTTGTTTATAGTGAGGCCTAATTTCTTGCTTTGAGTGTGTACTAGAGTTACAAGTGATTGAAGATCTTCCTCTGAATCTGCCATTAAAACAATGTCATCGATCGGCAAACCGCAGGTTGTTGAGGGTTTTGCCTTGGATTTTGATGCCAGTGTCCAGGTCCTGGATTGCTAGACTGATGACTAATTCCAGTAGTATGTTGAATAACTGTGGCGATAGGATGCAACCTTGCCTTACTCCTGTGGCAATCCTGAACCACTCTGTGATATCTTTGTCCACCCTCACTGCACTTTTCGAGGTGCCATACAAAGCCTGTAAGAGTCGAACTATCTTGTCCGGGTAACCTAGGTGCTTCATTGCTGCCCATAGTCCATCTTGCCACACGGTGTCAAAGGCCTTCTGGTAATCTATGTAGCAGAGATACAGCGCCTTGTCTATTTCAGTGTATTTTTCTGTTATTTGTCTTAGTGTAAAAAGCTGGTCAACAGTGCTACGGCCTGGTCTAAACCCTGCTTGTGATTCGGAGAGTATCTCCTCGGTTTGCTTTTTCAATCCGGCTGTGAATTATGCTGCAGAAGACTTTCCCTGCGAGACTTAGTAGGCTTATGCCTCTATAGTTGGCACAGTCTAACTTGTCCTTCTTTTTGAAAATGGGGTCAATGATTGCTTTGCCCCAGTCCTCTGGTACACATTCGGATTCCCATATCCTTCGGCATAATCATCAGTGAGAATATTTCCTGCTTTATCTTTTACACTTTTCATCCGGAGAGTTTGTTTCCCTGTTAGGGTTTTGATTGTTTGGTAGACCTGTCTAGTTTTAGAGGCTTGGTGGCAATGATCTACCTCCTTGCACAGATTGTTGATCCAGATGTCCTTACACTGTTTTGACTGTCTTTGAGCTCTCTGTTCAGGAAGTTGTATCTACTGTTTTTGAGTTGTCTGTAAGCTTTTGTTGCTTAATCTCTTTCTTTCGTCACATAATTTGAGTACTTCTGCTGAAATCTAAGGCTTTTGTGGCTTTGGTTTCTTGAGGCCAAGTACGTTTTCAGATGTTTCCTTGAAGCTTTGTTTTATTGAGTCCCATAGGTCTTCCACCTCAAGGTCTGTGTCTGGTACATCTAGAAGTGGTTCAAATCTGCCCCCTATTTGGATCTCAAATGAACTTCTGGTTGTAGAATCCTGTATGTACGCATAGATGTCCTCCTCCTTTCGAAACATTTTTTTCTTTATAAAACGGATAGCGTGAGGGAATAATTGAGATATTTTGGGATGAATAGACACCCCTTTCTGCAAGTACATGTATAATCTCCTCAGCGTTTGGGCAATTTCCTCCTCTGCAATCTTCACCAGCTGTGACACATTTAAGTCCATTTTTGCTGCAGGAACATCCTTTATTTCCACAAGAATTCCTGGAGGATTTTACATTTGAGTCGTACAAACTTAAGCAAGCTTTGTGGTGGTGACTCCACTTCTGCAACATTTGGACATGGAAAGACAAGTTTGTTGAAGAAGAAATTGGTACAGCTTGTTGTCTTATATGGTGGCAGAGAAAAAGATCCTTTAAAAGGTTTACGGTTCGCTAAATTCATGGCAATGGTATCACCAAATAAAGCATCACTTGATCCACAGAAGCTTCCACCTACTGAAAGAGCAGCATATTTCCAGTCTGCGATTTCTTTTGCCGGTCATACTACGGAGAAAGCTCTCAAACACTGACTTGGATCCAAAGCAACGGGGTTGGAAACGCTCTGACACTGTACTAGCACTGGAAGATGCAGCACCACAAAGCTTGCTTAAGTTTGTACGATGTAAATGTAAACTACCCTCCAGGAATCCTTGTGGAAATAATGGATGTTCCTATCGCAAAATTGAAGTGTCACAGCTTTTGGAGATTGCAGAGGAGAAAATTTCCGAAATGCTAAGGCGATTATACTTGCAGATGAGTCCAAAAGACAGCTACTTTGCTTCAGAAGCTGATATATAATAAATAAATGTAGATATTTATATAGTGCTTTATGCTGTAAACAACCTCAAAGAGCTTGACATATATTCCACTGTCATTAGAATATGTCGAAACCAGGTTGCAGCCTACAAATGGCGCAGGGTTCATCAGCATGATCAGTACAACGACTGTGACTACCCCTAACAGCTTCCATTGCACCTGGGTGGGGTGAGGGATATCTTGGAATACAGTGTGCGTGAAGACTTGGTGCTTTAAAAAAACACAAAATTGAATTCTGTGTCACCTGACACCTATTCAAAGACTCTAAAATCATTGTCATATCTGCTTCAGAAGCCAAAATATACGGGATTATACCATGTGGTGGTGGCCATTTTGACGGCCATCTTGGATTTCTGTGTGCATGAAGACATCAGTGTTTTAGAATAGTACAAATTTGAAATATATTCAAGGACACTAAAATCATCATCATATCTGCTTCAGAAGCGGAGATATATCTAATCATATGTGACGGCGGCCATTTTGGTGGCCATCTTGGATTACAGTGTGAATGAAGACATCAGTGTGTTAGACTTGTGCAAATTTGAATTCCCTGACCTCTTAAACCTATTCAAAGACACTAAAATCATCATCATATCTGCTTCAGAAGCTGAGATACAGCTAATTATATGTTGTGGCAGCCATTTTGGCGGCCATCTTGGATTAAAAAAATTCCCCAAAGTGGATTTTGGTGGACTTTGGATATGATATTCTATGATACCTTCTGCTTCTTCGGTGCAAAAATCAGCTTTGTACCAATTTTTTCCGGGTTGCACCTGTTTTTCATCTTCAACGACCATACTATAATCTGAAATTCGTGAACGCTGTTTAATGCACCTTTGTCGTCATAATGCGAAACATATTTTACGATAATATCAGACTAATTAAAAATCTTGTGCTTTTGACGAGAAGCAAATGACAATGCGTGACTAGGTGGATTATTATCAATATTGCTGATAGTCTTTCATTGGACGGAGTGTGGAAATTCTTTATCATTGAACCCTTCCTACATTTAACATTTAATTATTTAGACGGCGAGAACCTTGGTAAATAGTAGGACTTAATTCCTGTAATAAATATAATTTCCAAACTTCTGTTTACATTTACTGGATTACTAAGTCATAAGTAGGACTTATATTTCTAAATATATTTTAAAGCGCGATTTGTTCCTTTCAGAAGTAGGTCAGCATTCTGCAATACAATAAATTTGGGTTGATTATTAATGTTTTGGACCCAGTGTTCCAGGGCAGTTGTTATTGTCGTCGAATCTATAAAAGCATAAAACATGTGTAATTTAAAAACACGCTTTCAGTAGTTTATTCATTGCCATGAAAGGTAATACCTCAGACGTTACGTTTAAGGTTACTTGTATAATGCTTTTAAACCGACAAAGATTATATTTCCTTGCTGCGCACATATTTAAGTGCCCACCTCAAGAAACGCAGATCAAATACTATGCATATTCGTTCAGGCAGTGGGGGTCAAGCATTATATTTTCCGGTTTTAGAGATACAGTTTAATGGAGCGCGCAAAATTTTACCCTATTTTGATCCAAAACACGGCATTTTTCTTGCTAAGGGGCTGTGCAATAATTATGAGCCCCAAGAGGGTAACATATCTGAACGGCCCGCCAAAAATCCCTTGCCCACCCTCTTGACCTGCCAAAATCGTTTGCCCCCTCTTGGCTTGCCCAAAAAAATCTTTTGGGCTCCCAATTTGCCAACCTTAAATGGTCTGGCGAGCAGGAAAATTTGCATATTATTGTTTTCCTAAGCCTTTTTAGAGCGTATTATTTAAAAGGCGCCCCACGAATGTGTGCCAAAAATCGCTTGCCCCCAATATCGGCTGGCCAAAAATTTCTTGCCCCCCCTTTCGGCTCGCCAAAAATTGTACCCTCCCACCATGCACCAGTGCTCATAATTATTGCACAGAAAGATGCACAGGGTTCTTCTCTTAGGATTTTTAGAGGCGATGTCCCTCAATGTAAAAAAAGGTGGACACGTCAAACCCCTTCCGCCGCCTATGATACCGGGAGCTCGGTGGCACAGTGGTCTTAGACTTCTACTCATAATCGCGAGGTAGCTCGATGGCGTGGGTTCGAATCAGTGGCGTAGATTTCTTGTTGACATTGGGGGGGATGGGGTTTGAAAAAATGTCTTGAAGTATACTGAATCAAGCACCTTTATGCAACATAATAAGTTAATGTTACAAATGCGAGCGAAGCGTGCGAAAAATTTTGCCATATTGAAGCTAAATTGATGAAATATGGTGCAAAAGTGGAATAAATGGGCGCGAAGCGCGCAAAAATGGGCACTTTTAGGGCTAAAATGGCCAAATATGAGGTTAATTTAGTCAGAAACCCACGTACAGGTGTCGACATAGGGGGGTGATTGTATGGACCACCCCCTGGCAAAATATTGGGCGAGGGGATTTAGCCCCCATCCTCCCGGGATCTACGCCTATGGTTCGAATTCTCGTGGCGCTAACGTGTTGAGCACTTAGGCAAGGCTCTTTACCTATTGCATCTCTCAACCCATGTATGCAAATGGGTACCGACTTTATTTAATGTATGGAATGTAACAGACTCGCTGTGGAAGGAGGTGTTGCGGCAGCAACATTTCATGGAGGAGTCTGGCCTAATCACTTCAAAAGATGGGCACTCCGACCTGTGAACATGAACACAGGTGCGTTGCCTTACATTTACCTGTTTTTACCGGGGTATTAATAAAGTTAAATTCTGATTATCTTTCAGACTTGTATCAGGTAATTCAACTTTGCTCTTAGCAGCCAATGTCGATAATTCATGACTTTACGTAATTAGTCAATCATGACCCCGCTCCTACTTTTGCACACGTTTATATCAATTGGTACAATAGTTTTCGAATAGTCTGACGTGCGTAAACGTCATGGCGTAAGAAATCGACTCGCATTACCCGGCGTTATATAAAAAGAAGAAAAGAACTCCAGCTCCACTTTCACTAATATTCTAGTTTATATACTCTAGACGCTCTGAGGCTAGACGGGATCAGTTTATTGAGCTGTCTGATTTCACGATGCATTGTAAAAATTAAACGTTAACGCCTCCTTGACTCAAATTTCAAGTGTTGTCTGCATGCATCTCAGACGGCAAATTGCGGAGTTCTCTTAATGATTTTGAAAACAGTTGAAAGTAATTTAGTCATACACTAAACTAAATAATCATTTTAAATCGTAATCATATAGAGGTTATTCGTGTTCTATAAGCTGCATATCCTATCAGCGACTGCTATCCTTGTTTATATGAATTTCAAAAGAAGTACCTGCATGTGCAACTATGATTGCTTCAAAATAGCCCGCCAAAGTCATGCAGGTAACTCCGAGGTCGTGCATTGAATTGGTTTGAATGAGGAATACTACGGGAACCAGCGCCTTTTGTTAGAGGTCACACATGAGTAAAGTGGATTAATACATGGTAGAAATTTTGATGTGATTTATGGCTTCAGTAAAGTCTCTTCTATAAAATCCATGGTTTGGTTTAAAATCATTTGTCATTGGGCTGTAATTAGCACATAAATAATAAATAAAATAAATTTTGGATTTATAAAGCGCCTTTCTCCAGATCTTAGAGGACTCAAAGCACTGTAATTTCGCTGCAATGGTGAATCATCACAATCAGATCGCATCAACTAGGTTGCTGCCGAACGGCGCACACCTATCCGCATTTAGATTGTAACATCCACCAATTATCTGTGCAGCTCCCCAAATTCCATTGGGTGAAGGAAGTTTTGATAACCAAACAACTAATCACCGATTTTTGCGATACATGAGGAAACCGGAGATCCCGAAGAAAACCTGCGAGAGCGAGCATGGAATCGGGATAAACCAAGTGCACATGAGTCCTTGGGCCGCGCCGGGCTTGAACCCGGGACCTCAGTGGTGCAAAGCGAGGGAATTACCGCTGCGCTAACTCGCCCTCCCACATAGTACTGGTTTTGAAATTGTAAGCATTTTGATTTCAAAAGTCAAATACACTTAATTATAATGGATTTTTCTAGCGCTAGGACAGTATATTGCCTATACAACATAATACTGTTCATTCATTGTGACATGTCTGGTGAGAGAACCGCGAATACCAGCTGATCTGAAGGACCGCTAGTCCAAAGGTATGCTAGTCCGAGCACATTTTCGGACTAGCGAACCGTATAGGACTAGCAAACCTTCGACTAGCGAATCTTCGAACGAGCCAAAATTGCCATCTTATTTTCAAACAACTTCAAATCTTTTGTTGATATCTTTGATTTTGATCATATTGTGGGTTTTCCTGGGACGACATTAATGTCATTATTTAATATCTCCAAGAGCTCAGTGATAATAAATTATTAACACCAAAATTTGCAAAATAATATGCTTCATAAATTAATTCACTTGCATGAAGACTAAATACCACTATTAAGACTATTAATAGTCTTGTGTAATATTGTAAGTTTGGGTTTTAAATATCAAGCAAGCAAGCTTCTATTGGGTTTCCTGTCTTGAAAAACAGAATGCACCCGAGACAGGGATGATATTTGCAGATACATCAATCTAACTCAAAGCGGAGCCTTATGAATATATTCTTTGTTGTTTAAATGTCACTGAAGAGAAATGGGTTGTTTTGTTCTTATCATTAATCTGATGCTCGTAGAATCTATAATAACTACATGAGATGGTTTTAAAAACGGTTGTAAAATTCTGTCAAAATATTTACATATTGGGCCCTGGATGAGCCCCGTTGGCGATGCGTCAGCATATAACCTATTATAGCTCCCCGGTAAAGCTCATAAAGCTAATACTAGTATTCGTCCCTGGAAAACTACAAAAACATTATCAATGTATAAAATGTGGCTAAACATAAAAGACTATCAAAAGATCGAATGTTGGATTTAAAATGAAATGGATTAACGTCGATTCTCCTGCATCCGAAACGCCAACGTATTGGGCTTTTAGGATTCACTGTTTGGTATCGGAGTGTAATCTAAGAGAATCTCTTCCACAAAACACCTACGTTCAGTATTCTACGAATATCAGAATGTGGGGTGTTTGCAGACTATATCTTTTTTACAGAATGTTTCTATTTTCCCCGGATTTACAGAAAGTGT